>NC_092340.1:43734062-44040833 GCF_046630445.1 Rutidosis leptorrhynchoides
CCACATTATTAGAAATTGCCCGAACCAGGAGAACACGAATGGACAAGGCCGCGGAAGAGTTTTCAATATTAATGCGGCAGAGGCACAGGAAGACCCGGAGCTTGTTACGGGTACGTTTCTTATTGACAATAAATCTGCTTACATTTTATTTGATTCGGGTGCGGATAGAAGCTATATGAGTAGAGATTTTTGTGCTAAATTAAGTTGTCCATTGACGCCTTTGGATAGTAAATTTTTACTCGAATTAGCAAATGGTAAATTAATTTCAGCAGATAATATATGTCGGAATCGAGAAATTAAACTGGTTAGCGAAACATTTAAGATTGATTTGATACCAGTAGAGTTAGGGAGTTTTGATGTGATAATCGGTATGGACTGGTTGAAAGAAGTGAAAGCAGAGATCGTTTGTTACAAAAATGCAATTCGCATTATACGAGAAAAAGGAAAACCCTTAATGGTGTACGGAGAAAAGGGCAACACGAAGCTACATCTTATAAGTAATTTGAAGGCACAAAAACTAATAAGAAAAGGTTGCTATGCTGTTCTAGCACACGTTGAGAAAGTACAAACTGAAGAAAAGAGCATCAATGATGTTCCCATTGCAAAAGAATTTCCCGATGTATTTCCGAAAGAATTACCGGGATTACCCCCACATCGATCCGTTGAATTTCAAATAGATCTTGTACCAGGAGCTGCACCAATAGCTCGTGCTCCTTACAGACTCGCACCCAGCGAGATGAAAGAACTGCAAACCCAATTACAAGAACTTTTAGAGCGTGGTTTCATTCGACCAAGTACATCACCGTGGGGAGCTCCTGTTTTGTTTGTCAAGAAGAAAGATGGTACATTCAGGTTGTGTATCGACTACCGAGAGTTGAACAAACTTACCATCAAGAACCGCTACCCACTACCGAGAATTGACGACTTATTTGATCAACTACAAGGCTCGTCTGTTTATTCAAAGATTGACTTACGTTCCGGGTATCATCAAATGCGGGTGAAAGAAGATGATATTCCAAAGACTGTTTTCAGAACACGTTACGGTCATTACGAGTTTATGGTCATGCCGTTTGGTTTAACTAATGCACCAGCTGTGTTCATGGACCTTATGAACCGAGTGTGTGGACCATATCTTGACAAGTTTGTCATTGTTTTCATTGATGACATACTTATTTACTCAAATAATGACCAAGAACACGGTGAACATTTGAGAAAGGTGTTAGAAGTATTGAGGAAGGAAGAATTGTACGCTAAGTTTTCAAAGTGTGCATTTTGGTTGGAAGAAGTTCAATTCCTCGGTCACATAGTGAAGAAAGAAGGTATTAAGGTGGATCCGGCAAAGATAGAAACTGTTGAAAAGTGGGAAACCCCGAAAACTCCGAAACACATATGCCAGTTTTTAGGACTAGCTGGTTACTACAGAAGGTTCATCCAAGACTTTTCCAGAATAGCAAAACCCTTGACTGCATTAACGCATAAAGGGAAGAAATTTGAATGGAATGATGAACAAGAGAAAGCGTTTCAGTTATTGAAGAAAAAGCTAACTACGGCACCTATATTGTCATTGCCTGAAGGGAATGATGATTTTGTGATTTATTGTGACGCATCAAAGCAAGGTCTCGGTTGTGTATTAATGCAACGAACGAAGGTGATTGCTTATGCGTCTAGACAATTGAAGATTCACGAACAAAATTATACGACGCATAATTTGAAATTAGGCGCGGTTGTTTTTGCATTAAAGACTTGGAGGCACTACTTATATGGGGTCAAAAGTATTATATATACCGACCACAAAAGTCTTCAAAACATATTTAATCAGAAACAACTGAATATGAGGCAGCGTAGGTGGATTAAATTATTGAATGATTACTACTTTGAGATTCGTTACCACCCGGGGAAGGCAAATGTGGTAGTCGATGCCTTGAGCAGGAAGGACAGAGAACCCATTCGAGTAAAATCTATGAATATAATGATTCATAATAACCTTACTACTCAAATAAAGGAGGCGCAACAAGGAGTTTTAAAAGAGGGAAATTTAAAGGATGAAATACCCAAAGGATAGGAGAAACATCTTAATATTCGGGAAGACGGAACCCGGTATAGGGCTGAAAGGATTTGGGTACCAAAATTTAGAGATATGAGAGAAATGGTACTTAGAGAAGCTCATAAAACCAGATACTCAATACATCCTGGAACGGGGAAGATGTACAAGGATCTCAAGAAACATTTTTGGTGGCCGGGTATGAAAGCCGATGTTGCTAAATACGTAGGAGAATGTTTGACGTGTTCTAAGGTCAAAGCTGAGCATCAGAAACCATCAGGTCTACTTCAACAACCCGAAATCCCGGAATGGAAATGGGAAAACATTACCATGGATTTCATCACTAAATTGCCAAGGACTGCAAGTGGTTTTGATACTATTTGGGTAATAGTTGATCGTCTCACCAAATCAGCACACTTCCTGCCAATAAGAGAAGATGACAAGATGGAGAAGTTAGCACGACTGTATTTGAAGGAAGTCGTCTCCAGACATGGAATACCAATCTCTATTATCTCTGATAGGGATGGTAGATTTATTTCAAGATTCTGGCAGACATTACAGCAAGCATTAGGAACTCGTCTAGACATGAGTACTGCCTATCATCCACAAACTGATGGGTAGAGCGAAAGGACGATACAAACGCTTGAAGACATGCTACGATCATGTGTTATTGATTTCGGAAACAGTTGGGATCGACATCTACCGTTAGCAGAATTTTCCTACAACAACAGCTACCATTCAAGCATTGAGATGGCGCCGTTTGAAGCACTTTATGGTAGAAAGTGCAGGTCTCCAATTTGTTGGAGTGAAGTGGGGGATAGACAGATTACGGGTCCGGAGATTATACAAGAAACTACTGAGAAGATCATCCAAATTCAACAACGGTTGAAAACCGCCCAAAGTCGACAAAAGAGCTACGCTGACATTAAAAGAAAAGATATAGAATTTGAAATTGGGGAGATGGTCATGCTTAAAGTTGCACCTTGGAAAGGCGTTGTTCGATTTGGTAAACGAGGGAAATTAAATCCAAGGTATATTGGACCATTCAAGATTATTGATCGTGTCGGACCAGTAGCTTACCGACTTGAGTTACCTCAACAACTCGCAGCTGTACATAACACTTTCCACGTCTCGAATTTGAAGAAATGTTTTGTAAAGAAGATCTCACTATTCCGTTAGATGAAATCCAAATCAACGAAAAACTTCAATTCATCGAAGAACCCGTCAAAATAATGGATCGTGAGGTTAAAAGACTTAAGCAAAACAAGATACCAATTGTTAAGGTTCGATGGAATGCTCGTAGAGGACCCAAGTTCACCTGGGAGCATGAAGATCAGATGAAGAAGAAATACCCGCATCTATTTCCAGAAGATTCGTCAACACTTTCAACAGCTTAAAATTTCGGGACGAAATTTATTTAACGGGTAGGTACTGTAGTGACCCGAACTTTTCCATGTTTATATATATTAATTGAGATTGATATTTACATGATTAAATGTTTCCAACATGTTAAGCAATCAAACTTGTTAAGACTTGATTAATTGAAATATGTTTCATATAGACAATTGACCACCCAAGTTGACCGGTGATTCACGAACGTTAAAACTTGTAAAAACTATATGATGACATATATATGGATATATATATAGTTAACATGATACTATGATAAGTAAACATATCATTAAGTATATTAACAATGAACTACATATGTAAAAACAAGACTACTAACTTAATGATTTTTAAACGAGACATATATGTAACGATTATCGTTGTAAAGACATTTAATGTATATATATCATATTAAGGGATATTCATACATGATAATATCATGATAATATAATAATTTAAAATCTCATTTGATATTATAAACATTGGGTTAACAACATTTAACAAGATCGTTAACCTAAAGGTTTCAAAACAACACTTACATGTAACGACTAACGATGACTTAACGACTCAGTTAAAATGTATATACATGTAGTGTTTTAATATGTATTTATACACTTTTGAAAGACTTCAATACACTTATCAAAATACTTCTACTTAACAAAAATGCTTACAATTACATCCTCGTTCAGTTTCATCAACAACTCTACTCGTATGCACCCGTATTCGTACTCGTACAATACACAGCTTTTAGATGTATGTACTATTGGTATATACACTCCAATGATCAGCTCTTAGCAGCCCATGTGAGTCACCTAACACATGTGGGAACCATCATTTGGCAACTAGCATGAAATATCTCATAAAATTACAAAAATATGAGTAATCATTCATGACTTATTTACATGAAAACAAAATTACGTATCCTTTATATCTAATCCATACACCAACGACCAAAAACACCTACAAACACTTTCATTCTTCAATTTTCTTCATCTAATTGATCTCTCTCAAGTTCTATCTTCAAGTTCTAAGTGTTCTTCATATATTCTACAAGTTCTAGTTACATAAAATCAAGAATACTTTCAAGTTTGCTAGCTCACTTCCAATCTTGGAAGGTGATCATCCAACCTCAAGAAATCTTTGTTTCTTACAGTAGGTTATCATTCTAATACAAGGTAATAATCATATTCAAACTTTGGTTCAATTTCTATAACTATAACAATCTTATTTCAAGTGATGATCTTACTTGAACTTGTTTTCGTGTCATGATTCTGCTTCAAGAACTTCGAGCCATCTAAGGATCCGTTGAAGCTAGATCCATTTTTCTATTTTCCAGTAGGTTTATCCAAGGAACTTAAGGTAGTAATGATGTTCATAACATCATTCGATTCATACATATAAAGCTATCTTATTCGAAGGTTTAAACTTGTAATCACTAGAACATAGTTTAGTTAATTCTAAACTTGTTCGCAAACAAAAGTTAATCCTTCTAAATTGACTTTTAAAATCAACTAAACACATGTTCTATATCTATATGATATGCTAACTTAATGATTTAAAACCTGGAAACACGAAAAACACCGTAAAACCGGATTTACGCCGTCGTAGTAACACCGCGGGCTGTTTTGGGTTAGTTAATTAAAAACTATGATAAACTTTGATTTAAAAGTTGTTATTCTGAGAAAATGATTTTTATTATGAACATGAAACTATATCCAAAAATTATGGTTAAACTCAAAGTGGAAGTATGTTTTCTAAAATGGTCATCTAGACGTCGTTCTTTCGACTGAAATGACTACCTTTACAAAAATGACTTGTAACTTATTTTTCCGATTATAAACCTATACTTTTTCTGTTTAGATTCATAAAATAGAGTTTAATATGAAACCATAGCAATTTGATTCACTCAAAACGGATTTAAAATGAAGAAGTTATGGGTAAAACAAGATTGGATAATTTTTCTCATTTTAGCTACGTGAAAATTGGTAACAAATCTATTCCAACCATAACTTAATCAACTTGTATTGTATATTATGTAATCTTGAGATACCATAGACACGTATACAATGTTTCGACCTATCATGTCGACACATCTATATATATTTCGGAACAACCATAGACACTCTATATGTGAATGTTGGAGTTAGCTATACAGGGTTGAGGTTGATTCCAAAATATATATAGTTTGAGTTGTGATCAATACTTAGATACGTATACACTGGGTCGTGGATTGATTCAAGATAATATTTATCGATTTATTTCTGTACATCTAACTGTGGACAACTAGTTGTAGGTTACTAACGAGGACAGCTGACTTAATAAACTTAAAACATCAAAATATATTAAAAGTGTTGTAAATATATTTTGAACATACTTTGATATATATGTATATATTGTTATAGGTTCGTGAATCAACCAGTGGCCAAGTCTTACTTCCCGACGAAGTAAAAATCTGTGAAAGTGAGTTATAGTCCCACTTTTAAAATCTAATATTTTTGGGATGAGAATACATGCAGGTTTTATAAATGATTTACAAAATAGACACAAGTACGTGAAACTACATTCTATGGTTGATTTATCGAAATCGAATATGCCCTTTTTATTAAGTCTGGTAATCTAAGAATTTGGGAAAAGACACCCTAATTGACGCGAATCCTAAAGATAGATCTATTGGGCCTAACAAACCCCATCCAAAGTACCGGATGCTTTAGTACTTCGAAATTTATATCATCTCCAAAGGGTGTCCCGGAATGATGGGGATATTCTTATATATGCATCTTGTTAATGTCGGTTACCAGGTGTTCACCATATGAATGATTTTTATCTCTATGAATGGGATGTGTATTGAAATATGAAATCTTGTAGTCTATTATTATGATTTGATATATATAGGTTAAACCTATAACTCACCAACATTTTTGTTGACGTTTTAAGCATGTTTATTCTCAGGTGATTATTAAGAGCTTCCGCTGTCGCATACTTAAATAAGGACGAGATTTGGAGTCCATGCTTGTATGATATTGTGTAAAAACTGCATTCAAGAAACTTATTTTGTTGTAACATATTTGTATTGTAAACCATTATGTAATGGTCGTGTGTAAACATGATATTTTAGATTATCATTATTTGATAATCTACGTAAAGCTTTTTAAACCTTTATTGATGAAATAAAGGTTATGGTTTGTTTTAAAAATGAATGCAGTCTTTGAAAAACGTCTCATATAGAGGTCAAAACCTCGCAACGAAATCAATTAATATGGAACGTTTTTAATCAATAAGAACGGGACATTTCATATCACATTGGGAAATCCATAAGTTACGATGTGTTTACTTTGACGCATATATTGCGGGGAACCCAAATGCTATTTTACGCAATGGGTTAAGAAATTATTTTGACTCAATATATCCGAATATTGGACTTCGTGATTTAGAAAAAGCGGCTAACATGCAACATAAAGAAGCATGTTATGCTTACGGATTAGTAATGTTCGCTTCTCACCAAAGTGAGAACAAGAACATCGGCCTACAACTATTAAACAAAACGTTCCCACAAGTGACGGAGTCGGAAAGTGGGGTAAGAAATGAGGTTTTTAGATTGTTACGGGACTGTTGGACATTACGTAACCCTCGTCCCTTTGAAGACGTTACAACACGCTGTCTTATCAATGGCCATAACGGTTATGTTCCACAAGACCAAGGATGGGAAGTAATCCTAGTAAAACCAGAATGCATGACTTGTTTCTGGACGTATGAATTACGTGTCTTTATTGCCTTTGCTGAACGACTTGTGTACTAGCTAGAATTATCTTCACAACCATCTTGTATCAAATTTATTGTGTGCTATATTTCATGCTATATGTAAAATAAGCGGTATTGTAAGTTTGTAAAATATTGTGTAAAAGTTTGAACACGAAATATTATTATAATCAGTTTTTCATATAGAATTGTAGTAGTTGAAGTGTATATTAGCTACTAAGTATGAACTTAACGGGTAGGTACTACCCGGATTTAAACTTATAAAACGCTAATATGAAGAAAAAGCTTTTATAAATGAGTTCATATTATGCTACGAAATACTATTAACTACTCTTAATATTCTATATGATTAACTTGTTCCATTTGACTATTTTGAAGGAAATGGCACCGACTACTCGACACACCGTGAATATGAATGAAGAGGAATTTCGTACTTTTCTAACTTCAAACATAGCCGCAGTACAGGCTGTGCTACATACCAACAATAACCTTGGATCTAGCAGTACAGGAAATCGTGTAGGATGCACCTACAAAGAATTCACTGCCTGCAAACCTTTGGAATTTGATGGAACCGAAGGACCGATCGGATTGAAACGGTGGACCGAGAAGGTCGAATCGGTGTTTGCCATAAGTAAGTGTACTGAAGAGGACAAAGTGAAGTATGCTACGCATACCTTCACAGGTTCTGCGTTAACATGGTGGAATACCTATCTAGAGCAAGTGGGACAAGATGATGCGTACGCACTACCGTGGTCAGCATTCAAGCACTTGATGAACGAGAAGTACCGTCACAGAACCGAGGTCAATAAGCTCAAGACAGAACTTAGAGGGTTACGAACCCAAGGATTTGATATTACCACATACGAAAGACGATTCACAGAATTGTGCCTATTGTGTCCGGGAGCATTCGAAGATGAGGAAGAGAAGATCGACGCGTTTGTGAAAGGATTGCCGGAAAGAATCCAAGAAGATATAAGTTCACACGAGCCCGCTTCCATACAACAGGCATGTAGAATGGCTCACAAACTAGTGAACCAGATTGAAGAAAGAATTAAAGAACAGACTGCTAAAGAGGCCAATGTGAAGCAAGTCAAAAGAAAGTGGGAGGAAAACGGTGATAAGAATCACCAATACAACAACAACAGCAATTACAACAATAATCGCAACAATTATCCCAACAACAACAACAACAACAACTACAACAATCATCCCAACAACAATAATAACCACAACAACAACAACAATCAGAAGCAGCTATGCCAAAGGTGTGAAAAGTATCACTCGGGGTTCTGCACCAAATTTTGCAACAAGTGTAAAAGAAATGGTCATAGCGCGGCGAAGTGTGAGGTCTACGGACCAGGGGTTAATAGAACGAAAGGAACAAATAGTGTCGGAACGAGTAATGGCGGAGCAAGTAGTGTCGGAGCAAGTTATGCCAATGTAGTTTGTTATAAATGTGGAAAACCGGGCCACATTATTAGAAATTGCCCGAACCAGGAGAACACGAATGGACAAGGCCGTGGAAGAGTTTTCAATATTAATGCGGCAGAGGCACAAGAAGACCCGGAGCTTATTACGGGTACGTTTCTTATTGACAATAAATCTGCTTACGTTTTATTTGATTCGGGTGCGGATAGAAGCTATATGAGTAGAGATTTTTGTGCTAAATTAAGTTGTCCATTGACGCCTTTGGATAGTAAATTTTTACTCGAATTAGCAAATGGTAAATTAATTTCAGCAGATAATATATGTCGGAATCGAGAAATTAAACTGGTTAGCGAAACATTTAAGATTGATTTGATACCAGTAGAGTTAGGGAGTTTTGATGTGATAATCGGTATGGACTGGTTGAAAGAAGTGAAAGCAGAGATCGTTTGTTACAAAAATACAATTCGCATTATACGAGAAAAAGGAAAACCCTTAATGGTGTACGGAGAAAAGGGCAACACGAAGCTACATCTTATTAGTAATTTGAAGGCACAAAAACTAATAAGAAAAGGTTGCTATGCTGTTCTAGCACACGTCGAGAAAGTACAAACTGAAGAAAAGAGCATCAATGATGTTCCCATTGCAAAAGAATTTCCCGATGTATTTCTGAAAGAATTACCGGGATTACCCACACATCGATCCGTTGAATTTCAAATAGATCTTGTACCAGGAGCTGCACCAATAGCTCGTGCTCCTTACAGACTCGCACCCAGCGAGATGAAAGAACTGCAAAGCCAATTACAAGAACTTTTAGAGCGTGGTTTCATTCGACCAAGCACATCACCGTGGGGAGCTCCTGTTTTGTTTGTCAAGAAGAAAGATGGTACATTCAGGTTGTGTATCGACTACCGAGAGTTGAACAAACTTACCATCAAGAACCGCTACCCACTACCGAGAATCGACGACTTATTTGATCAACTACAAGGCTCGTCTGTTTATTCAAAGATTGACTTACGTTCCGGGTATCATCAAATGCGGGTGAAAGAAGATGATATTCCAAAGACTGCTTTCAGAACACGTTACGGTCATTACGAGTTTATGGTCATGCCGTTTGGTTTAACTAATGCACCAGCTGTGTTCATGGACCTTATGAACCGAGTGTGTGGACCATACCTTGACAAGTTTGTCATTGTTTTCATTGATGACATACTTATTTACTCAAAGAATGACCAAGAACACGGTGAACATTTGAGAAAGGTGTTAGAAGTATTGAGGAAGGAAGAATTGTACGCTAAGTTTTCAAAGTGTGCATTTTGGTTGGAAGAAGTTCAATTCCCCGGTCACATAGTGAACAAAGAAGGTATTAAGGTGGATCCGGCAAAGATAGAAACTGTTGAAAAGTGGGAAACCCCGAAAACTCCAAAACACATACGCCAGTTTTTAGGACTAGCTGGTTACTACAGAAGGTTCATCCAAGACTTTTCCAGAATAGCAAAACCCTTGACGGCATTAACGCATAAAGGGAAGAAATTTGAATGGAATGATGAACAAGAGAAAGCGTTTCAGTTATTGAAGAAAAAGCTAACTACGGCACCTATATTGTCATTGCCTGAAGGGAATGATGATTTTGTGATTTATTGTGATGCATCAAAGCAAGGTCTCAGTTGTGTATTAATGCAACGAACGAAGGTGATTGCTTATGCGTCTAGACAATTGAAGATTCACGAACAAAATTATACGACGCATGATTTGGAATTAGGCGCGGTGGTTTTTGCATTAAAGACTTGGAGGCACTACTTATATGGCGTCAAAAGTATTATATATACCGACCACAAAAGTCTTCAACACATATTTAATCAGAAACAACTAAATATGAGGCAGCGTAGGTGGATTGAATTATTGAATGATTACGACTTTGAGATTCGTTACCACCCGGGGAAGGCAAATGTGATAGCCGATGCCTTGAGCAGGAAGGACAGAGAACCCATTCGAGTAAAATCTATGAATATAATGATTCATAATAACCTTACTACTCAAATAAAGGAGGCGCAACAAGGAGTTTTAAAAGAAGGAAATTTAAAGGATGAAATACCCAAAGGATCGGAGCAGCATCTTAATATTCGGGAAGACGGAACCCGATATAGGGCTGAAAGGATTTGGGTACCAAAATTTGGAGATATGAGAGAAATGGTACTTAGAGAAGCTCATAAAACCAGATACTCAATACATCCTGGAACGGGGAAGATGTACAAGGATCTCAAGAAACATTTTTGGTGGCCGGGTATGAAAGCCGATGTTGCTAAATACGTAGGAGAATGTTTGACGTGTTCTAAGGTCAAAGCTGAGCATCAGAAACCATCAGGTCTACTTCAACAACCCGAAATCCCGGAATGGAAATGGGAAAACATTACCATGGATTTCATCACTAAATTGCCAAGGACTGCAAGTGGTTTTGATACTATTTGGGTAATAGTTGATCGTCTCACCAAGTCAGCACACTTCCTGCCAATAAGAGAAGATGACAAGATGGAGAAGTTAGCACGACTGTATTTGAAGGAAGTCGTCTCCAGATATGGAATACCAATCTCTATTATCTCTGATAGGGATGGCAGATTTATTTCAAGATTCTGGCAGACATTACAGCAAGCATTAGGAACTCGTCTAGACATGAGTACTGCCTATCATCCACAAACTGATGGGCAGAGCGAAAGGACGATACAAACGCTTGAAGACATGCTACGAGCATGTGTTATTGATTTCGGAAACAGTTGGGATCGACATCTACCGTTAGCAGAATTTTCCTACAACAACAGCTACCATTCAAGCATTGAGATGGCGCCGTTTGAAGCACTTTATGGTAGAAAGTGCAGGTCTCCGATTTGTTGGAGTGAAGTGGGGGATAGACAGATTACGGGTCCGGAGATTATACAAGAAACTACCGAGAAGATCATCCAAATACAACAACGGTTGAAAACCGCCCAAAGTTGACAAAAGTGCTACGCTGACATTAAAAGAAAAGATATAGAATTTGAAATTGGAGAGATGGTCATGCTTAAAGTTGCACCTTGGAAAGGCGTTGTTCGATTTGGTAAACGAGGGAAATTAAATCCAAGGTATATTGGACCATTCAAGATTATTGATCGTGTCGGACCAGTAGCATACCGACTTGAGTTACCTCAACAACTCGCGGCTGTACATAACACTTTCCACGTCTCAAATTTGAAGAAATGTTTTGCTAAAGAAGATCTCACTATTCCGTTAGATGAAATCCAAATCAACGAAAAACTCCAATTCATCAAAGAACCCGTCGAAATAATAGATCGTGAGGTTAAAAGACTTAAGCAAAACAAGATACCAATTGTTAAGGTTCGATGGAATGCTCGTAGAGGACCCGAGTTCACCTGGGAGCGTGAAGATCAGATGAAGAAGAAATACCCGCATCCATTTCCAGAAGATTCGTCAACACCTTCAACAGCTTAAAATTTCGGGACGAAATTTATTTAACGGGTAGGTACTGTAGTGACCCGAACTTTTCCATGTTTATATATATTAATTGAGATTGATATTTACATGATTAAATGTTTCCAACATGTTAAGCAATCAAACTTGTTAAGACTTGATTAATTGAAATATGTTTCATATAGACAATTGACCACCCAAGTTGACCGGCGATTCACGAACGTTAAAACTTGTAAAAATGACATGACGATATATATATGGATATACATATGGTTAACATGAGATTATGATAAGTAAGTATCTCCATAAGTATATTAACAATGAGTTATATACATATAAACAAGACTACTAACTTAAGGATTTCGAAACGAGACATATATGTAACGATTATTGTTGTAACGACATTTAAATGTATATGTATCATATTAAGATATATTAATATATCATAATATCATGATAATATAATAATTTAACATCTCATTAGATATAATAAACAATGGGTTAACAACATTAATTGAGATCGTTAACTTAAAGGTTTCAAAACAACACTTACATGTAACGACTAACGATGACTTAACGACTCAGTTAAAATGTATATACATGTAGTGTATTTAGATGTATTAAAATACTTTTTGAAGACTTCAAGACATATATCAAAACACTCATACTTAACGAAAATGGTTACAGTTACTTTCCCATTCTTTTCTTTCATCAAGAATTCTAGTCGTATTCTTACCCGTATTATACACAGCTTCAAAACGTACTTACTATGGGTATATACCAATAGGAACTAGCATGGGATTCCACTCTTGATTATGTCATGTATGACTAATCAATTTTAACTTCTACCATGAGCTAGTCAACTAACTAGAACTCCTTTTAACCCCACTCACCACTCATCAATTACCACTCATCATTCACTCCATTTCACTTCCAATTCTCTTTCTAATTCTCTCTCAACACACACACACACTATTATGAACGTATTTTTCCAGTAGTTAATCATCATCTTCATCAAAAATCACTTCAAGAATCAAGCTATAATCATCATAGGAAGAACACTTCAAGAACACTTCAAAAATCCCTTCAAGTTTACAAATTTACTTCCAAGCTTTCTAATCCATTCCAAGTAATCATCTAAGATCAAGAAACCTTTGTTATATATAGTAGGTTATCTTTCTTATTCAAGGTAATATTCATATTCAAACTTTGATTCAATTTCTATAACTATAAACTATCTTAATTCGAGTATAAATCTTACTTGAACTTGTTTTTGTGTCATGATCATACTTCAAGAACTTTCAAGCCATCCAAGATCCTTTGAAGCTAGATCATTTCTTGTCACTTCCAGTAGGTTTACCTACTAAACTTGAGGTAGTAATGACGTTCATAACATCATTCGATTCATATATATAAAACTATCTTATTCGAAGGTTTGAACTCGTAATCACTAGAACATAGTTTAGTTAATTCTAAACTTGTTCGCAAACAAAAGTTAATCCTTCTAACTTGACTTTTAAAATTAACTAAACACATGTTCTATATCTATATGATATGCTAACTTAATGATTTAAAACCTGGAAACACGAAAACTACCGTAAAACCGGATTTACGCCGTCGTAGTAACACCGCGGGCTGTTTTGGGTTAGTTAATTAAAAACTATGATAAACTTTGATTTAAAAGTTGTTATTCTGAGAAAATTATTTTTATTATGAACATGAAACTATATCCAAAAATTATGGTTAAACTCAAAGTGGAAGTATGTTTTCTAAAATGGTCATCTAGACGTCGTTCTTTCGACTGAAATGACTACCTTTACAAAAATGACTTGTAACTTATTTTTCCGACTATAAACCTATACTTTTTCTGTTTAGATTCATAAAATAGAGTTCAATATGAAACCATAGCAATTTGATTCACTCAAAACGGATTTAAAATGAAGAAGTTATGGGTAACACAAAATTGGATAATTTTTCTCATTTTAGCTAAGTGAAAATTGGTAACAAATCTATTCCAACCATAACTTAATCAACTTGTATTGTATATTATGTAATCTTGAGATACCATAGACACGTATACAATGTTTCGACCTATCATGTCGACACATCTATATATATTTCGGAACAACCATAGACACTCTATATGTGAATGTTGGAGTTAGCTATACAGGGTTGAGGTTGATTACAAAATGTATATAGTTTGAGTTGTGATCAATACTGAGATACGTATATACTGGGTCGTGGATTGATTCAAGATAATATTTATCGATTTATTTCTGTACATCTAACTGTGGACAAGTAGTTGTAGGTTACTAACGAGGACAGCTGACTTAATAAACTTAAAACATCAAAATATATTAAAAGTGTTGTAAATATATTTTGAACATACTTTAATATATATGTATATATTGTTATAGGTTCGTGAATCAACAGTGGCCAAGTCTTACTTCTCGACGAAGTAAAAAAATCTGTGAAAGTGAGTTATAGTCCCACTTTTAAAATCTAATATTTTTGGGATGAGAATACATGCAGGTTTTATAAATGATTTACAAAATAGACACAAGTACGTGAAACTACATTCTATGGTTGAATTATCGAAATCGAATATGCCCCTTTTTATTAAGTCTGGTAATCTAAGAATTAGGGAACAGACACCCTAATTGACGCGAATCCTAAAGATAGATCTATTGGGCCTAACAAACCCCATCCAAAGTACCGGATGCTTTAGTACTTCGAAATTTATATCATATCCGAAGGGTGTCCCGGAATGATGGGGATATTCTTATATATGCATCTTGTTAATGTCGGTTACCAGGTGTTCACCATATGAATGATTTTTATCTCTATGTATGGGATGTGTATTGAAATATGAAATCTTGTGGTCTATTGTTACGATTTGATATATATAGGTTAAACCTATAACTCACCAACATTTTTGTTGACGTTTAAAGCATGTTTATTCTCAGGTGAATATTAAGAGCTTCCGCTGTTGCATACTAAAATAAGGACAAGATTTGGAGTCCATGTTTGTATGATATTGTGTAAAAACTGCATTCAAGAAACTGATTTCGATGTAACATATTTGTATTGTAAACCATTATGTAATGGTAGTGTGTAAACAGGATATTTTAGATTATCATTATTTGATAATCTACGTAAAGCTTTTTAAATCTTTATTTATGAAATAAAGGTTATGGTTTGTTTTAAAAACGAATGCAGTCTTTGAAAAACGTCTCATGTAGAGGTCAAAACCTCGCAACGAAATCAATTAATATGGAACATTTTTAATCAATAAGAACGGGACATTTTAAAAATGAAGAAGAAAAGGAAAAAGATAAAAGGAAATGAAGTGGATGGATGGGATTTAAGATCCCAATCTGGCTCACACGTAAAATGACCAAAATGTCCTTGAACCTTTTTTAATATTACAAAAATCAGGTACCAGTCCGCCCAGAACGCCGCGCAGCAGCCTTAATCATCACGCCGCGACCTTTGCCTCGATCTGGGACTCTTTTGTTGAGCCTACTGAAACTGAAACCAGTTGAATGCCGCGCCGCGACCCCAATCCTTGTGCCGCGACGTTATTCGTGATTTGTTGCCTGCCTTACCATGTCTCCTGATTCTGATTCTGGTTAATTGTCGCGCCGCGACCTTAGCCGTGGCCTGATCACTTCTCGCATACATGAACTTTAAAACACGAACATGTATCAAATCCTTCATACGCTAGTCGTACATACACAATACGCCTATATATATCATATACGGGAAAATGGGGTGTTACAACTCTCCCCCACTTAGATTCGATCACGTCTTCGTGATCCTAGTCACTTAACCAATCCGAACCTACACTCGATGGTTCTCAAACAATCGTTCCAATCCGACTTCCGACACATTCCTCATTAACCTGAAGATTAATTCATTTACTAAATACACACACGCACGTATTCCAAGACGCGCAATACACGCAACAACCGAAGTCTACAACGATCACTTAGAATACGCGAAATCGCCACGTATTCTTCCAACTTCTCTAGGTAATTATTCTTAAAGAGTTACACTTAACAACTAAATCGTCACCCGCGACTTATTAAGAATCCACAAATCCGAGCACTACAAACTTACTCAATCCCTCACATCGGAAGAACTCATCCAATCCCGAACTGAGATATCAACTACTAGCATACCATACCCAGTACATTGCTAGTAACAACCACATACCAAAAAAAATAAAGTTAACCATCTAACCGATGAAGACCAACCAAAAGCGAATCGTTACGGATAACACTTACCACTCAACAATCCTTGTAGCGTGCAAACACGTCTATTACGCAACTACCGTAACATCATAAGCAAATGGCTAAAACCGATAGCGCCCAAAATGACTATGGAAACACAAATCCCGAGGTGTACAAAATCGACTATTGTCACACCCGTAACAACATGTGAGCAAAACACGGCTATCGCATCACTAATCACATAACATGGTCTTCGCGACCCCCACCATTGGTGTAATAACAACCAATAGTTCACAACACAACATGGTCCTTACGACCCCACCATTGGCGTATAAAACAACCAATAGTTCACACAATATGGTCGAAACAACCCGAGCCTAAACACATATGGAGGATGGTCGAAACAATCCGAACCTTAGTAAATTCGCAACAACCCGAAATTCACCAACCCAATCCATATTTCCCACAACGAAATGACTGTAGAAACCCGTCCTAATCCATCTGGACGAATACATTACATTTGGTTACATTGCGAGATACTTGACCTCTATATGATACATTTTACAAACATTGCATTCGTTTTTAAAAGACAAACTTTCATTTCATCGAAAGTTGACGGCATGCATACCATTTCATAATGTATCCAACTATAATTGACTTAATAATAATCTTGATGAACTCGACGACTCGAATGCAACGTCTTTTGAAATATGTCATGAATGACTCCAAGTAATATCTCTAATATGAGCAAATGCACAGCGGAAGGTTTCTTTCATACCTGAGAATAAACATGCTTTCAAGTGTCAACCAAACGGTTGGTGAGTTCATAGGTTTATCTTAAAATAATAAAATTCATCATTTTAATAGACCACAAGATTTAAATACAGTACACCTATCTCGTGTACAAAACCATTTTTCATAAGTCTTAGTAACCGTACACATATCTCGTGTACAAAAATATCATACACATAACCTGTGTATAAAATCATTCTCTCGATACATAACATTCACTTTTCATTCATTGCTTGGCTTGGTAACTGACCTTAACATATAATGCGCATAAATAATATCCCCAAAAAATAGAACATCTCGTCTGTATAATATATAAACCTCGAAGTACTAAACACCACGCCCACTAGCTCTTCCGTCTAGTGAACATTCTGGGTGGGGGTGTTAAACCCGATAGCTACCTTTAGGATTCGCGTGAATTAGGGCCATACCCGATTCTAATTCTTAGGTTACCAAGCAATAATAATCAGGGGAAAATATTCGCAACAATTAGTGGCAATTATAACGTCCAACTAATTCAATAATAATCCACAGAACTTCTGTCTGCATAATAATTCATTCGAGGAATGTTTTGCTTGTGTCTATCTCGTCAAAAATTTATAAAAGCATCTCAGTTCAAAAATATAGATTTCAAAGGCATTTAATAAAGCAGTTGTAAAACAGTTATAAAGCAGCGCATGTATTCTCAGTCCCAAAAATATAAAGAGTAAAAGGGAGCAAATGAACTCACAATATGATATTTTGTAGTAAAAATATGCATACGACGATACTGAACAATGCAGGGTTGGCCTCGGATTCACGAACCTATATCAGGTATATATATTAACACATTGTAATCGACCAAATATATATATATATATATATATATATATATATATATATATATATATATATATATAGTGATATAATTGTTATATTAATAAATTATATGTTTCATTAATTAACTTAATATA
This sequence comes from Rutidosis leptorrhynchoides, assembly GCF_046630445.1. Classification (NCBI taxonomy): domain Eukaryota; kingdom Viridiplantae; phylum Streptophyta; class Magnoliopsida; order Asterales; family Asteraceae; genus Rutidosis; species Rutidosis leptorrhynchoides. The sequence goes on from NC_092340.1 coordinate 43,752,113, forward strand.
GTTATTTTTATATACCCTAACTAGATAATTAATATTTATTACTGATATTACTAATACTAATGTTAATAATAATAATAATAATAATAATAATAATAATAATAATAATAATAATTTTACTACTATAATAAATAAATATTACTATCTTTAACTAAAATAAGTGGACTTAATATGAGTCCAATCATTTTAATACTTGAAGCCCAACTAGAATAACTCAATTAGCCCAACTAGCAAATCCATTTGCAAAATCCACTTAATTCATCAATGCCCCAACAGCAGCCTAATATCGATTTTAAATTAACAGTCCAACAGTTTTTAATTATTAGCCCAATTCAGTTTTTTCAATTATCGACCCAACAGGCCCATGCTTCTCAATACAGCTTCTCTTGTTTTTAAAAAAATATTTGTTGTTGCCTGGTTTTGAACCCATGACCAATAGTTTAACCAAACAGCCTTCAGACCAATGAACCATTAATTACTTCATGTATTAACTCGCGTTTTTAATTATATATCATATATAACTGTTAATCATCTTTTCTAACCTCATCATCTTTATCATTACTCATCTATATCACCATCTATAATCATAAGCATGACATAATTATAATCATAAGCACAATTATAATCGTAATCATCAATCATAATTATTTCTTAATTTATTTTTATCATAATTATCTCCATCATCAATAACTTAATCCTAACATCATCATTATATCGTGAACCTATGTTTATCATCATCATCCTTATCATTTATCATTCTTTAACATTACCATATTATTATCATAATCAATTAATAATAATTATAATAATAATAATACTAATAATAATAGAAAGTAACAATAATAATATTTATTTATAAAGCTCGTACCTTTAAAAATCATAAGTTATCATAACTGGATGTCTGTGATGATATTGTCGACCCACAACAGATAAAGTATCCTAACCCAGCCGTTTTAGTTCGATCATATAAGGGAAAAAACAGAAAAATAAAGATCGTAGCAGGTTTTGATCAGGGTTAGCGATGGTGGTGGTATTAGTCATAAACAGAAATATAAGTAGACAGATGCACTGTAGCATCATCTTTTTCATGTCATTAAAACCAGAAACAGGGACAGAAGTAGCGAAGTAGCAGAGACTGCACTCGCGACCGTCCCCTTCTTCTCTTCATCCGAACAGAAACAGTAACATGATAGTTACAGCAATAGTATTATTGAATTACAACTGGGTTTTGCAGCAACTTGCTCGATGGTGGTGATGGTTCAAGAAAAATGACGGTTAAATGATTAGAGTGGTTTCGATGTTGGTGGTTATTTTCGATAAAAATGGTGATGATGGTAGAGATGGTTGCAGTAGGATGTGGTAGTTGTTTTGTGGTGTTAACCAGCTGCAAAGACAGCCACAAAGGAAGAGGTCGATGGTGGATATATGGTGATTTATGAAGGAAGAAAACAATACAGAAAAGCAAGGTGGTGGCGGTTTCCAAGTTAGGAGAGAGAGAGGAGAATGAGAGAGAAGGATAGAGAGGTGATAACCGGCTGTGGTGGTGTAGTGTGGTGGTCGTGACAGTGGTGTATGGTGATTCCGGTGATTGTGGCACAAGGTGGTACTGGTAGATGGTGAATGAAAATGATAAGGGTGTTTGCTTTAGTTCACAAATTAAAATAGGGTATCTATATGCAAGTCGTTAATGCATATATTTATATATATTATTTGGTGTTAGTGGTGCACTAAAATCAAAAATGGAAACAGTAATCGAATTTTTACATAAAAGATCTCATACTACATACAGTAAATTTCAATCAATAAGCAGATTCAATGAATTGTGAATATTAATATATAATAAAATAATATTAATAATAATAAACGTGCATCTTAACTAAATATCTTACCGACAGTTTAAAAGGAATAGTATCTCGTACTCCGTTGTTAATTAGTGGCGGATAAAAGTGTTCAGAAAAATCTCATATTTTTAAATTAACTATATTTATTTATTTTGGTCATTATGGTATAAAATTTGATCATTAACTATTGAATAAAAATTACATTAATTATTCACTCCCAATCCCAAGTAAAATATAAAAAGTTTTAAAATTTAATAAATAGCTCCTAAATACATTATTACTAAGCCTATAATTTATAAAACCCATTTTTGGATCATCGTTTATTTTAAAATAATATAAGTTCCTTTTTAATTCGTTTACTATCAATTTGATGACAAATGGGCGTTTTAGTCGTTTACTAAATAACTTTGAAATTACTTATATATATATATATATATATATATATATTCACTTTTATAATAAATTTTAATATATCTTATATTAATTTACATATTTATTTATAACAATTTGTATATTGTATATAATAGTTTATTAACATTCTTATGCATAATTATTTATATTTAGTTATTTATATATATTTATCTATTTACAAATAATGGTTCGTGAATCGTCGGAAATGGTCGAAGTCAAATGATTTCATAAAACAAATTCAAAATTTTGAGACTCAATATTACAGACTTTGCTTATCGTGTCAAAATTAAATAAGAATTAAGTTTAAATTTGGTCGAAAATCTTCGGGTCGTCATAGTACCTACCCGTTAAAGAAATTTCGTCCTAAAATTTGAATGAGGTCGTCATGGTTAATAATAAAAATGTTTTCATGATCATTATGAGTTGATAAATAGAGTTTTATCATCATTGAGTAATATGGATAAAACAATTCGATTAATCGAAGAGTACGAATGAAGCTATCACAAAAGAGTGAAATGAATAAATGCAGATTCGTCTTGTCTGGTGACGTAGTCACGGTTGATTTCCGAAAATCAAGGAATTTAGGGAAAATTTTCGTAATAAGATTCGATTCTTCGGTAATTAAGGAAATTAGGAACCTCTTCGGTTAAATGCAATAATCTATTTTGATTGCTCTGTTGGATATTTCACTATAAATCCACCCTCTTCATTTCCTTTATATTTTGGAGTTCCATACTTTTGTTTTCTCTTCTCAACTTTAAGTCAAACGAATAATGGTCCAGAATTCATAAGTATGAAGTTTCGAATGAACATAAGGTCCTAAGAGAGAGATTGTAATAGCACGATCTTGATTGGTTAAATTACCAGAATTCAAGAGAAAAGATAGAACTTTCAGGATATTATGTTCTTGATATGTTTAGAGATTAAATAGAATGTAAGAGTCGTGTAACATGGCACATGATGACGGTATGATCTGTGAATCATCACGCTCCATTAGAAGCTCAGCATGACTTACTGTAATATAATCACGTTGATCAAGTGTCATTATATTATACTAACTCATGCTTCAGTTCCCAACACTACTTCAAAACATTCATACTTTAAACTCAAATTTTAAAGAAATTTAGAAACTAAAGTAGTTTCCTTTATGATGTAATATAGATAGCACGAAGAGATAAATGATTTTGGACGAGAATATTTATGAAAATATCTCCAGAAATATCGAAGATATTTATGATGATATTTTGGAATTTCTAAGTTCGATGGTTGATGAAGAAGGATTTTTCGCAAGATTTTAACATGAGTACGAAGCAAGATATTCGTTGAAGGTTTCATCGGATCCAGAATTACCTGGATTCTTTGAATATATGGTATGGTCCTTGTATTTGGCCTTGGTCTCCTTCATGGTTTGCTTAATCTGTTTTTCAGTACCAAATTTTCTATCGAGCGTTCCTAACATTCCCTTCTTTATCATCAAACTTTTGGCCGTTTAGACCATCTACAATTTTTTTCTATTTCCTCTGCATTTAATGCTACAATATCTGAATCATCGGTTATCAATTCGAGGTGGTTTCAGGAGAATTGTGTTTTTAGATGATTAAACGCTAATGGTAATATGGTGGAATATAAAAGGTTCCCTGGTAACAATAAAAGAATGCACATATATATCAAAGTTATAATAACGTTATTTCAAACGAAAAGTTGAAGTTGACTTGCTGGAGCTGTGACAAAATTGGCTAATTTAGAATGGGATTGCAACGTTATTTTCGGTAATAACAATGCCAAAGGAGCTAACACAGATACGTGTTTAAACGTTTGCTCAGGTTTCGAGAGTTTTTAGGTGCATAACTATGTGCATCAACCTTTTCTTCCGTAGATGAAGTGCGGTTGGTTCATCCTCTCGATTGAGGTGTTTTCAAGAATCATGAAAGGTTTGAACGCATATTGTAATCGTCAAGATTCAAACGAGGTTTAAGATGAAATCAAGTGGCAAACTTGAAGAAATATTTAGTTTCATATGTTATAATTAATATTTTAATTCATTTTAATTGTCCAATGTTAATAGTCCACAGTTGATAGTCCACATTTAGCAATTCAATAATTCATATATAGTTTACAATATTTGAATTAATTAATACGTATCGTGACCCGTGTACATGTCTCAGACTCGATCACAACTCAAAGTATATATATTATTTTAGAATCAACCTCAACCCTGTATAGCTAACTCGGTCATTACTGCATATAGAGTGTCTATGGTTATTCCAAATAATATATATAGATGCGTCGATATGATATGTCAAAACCTTGTATACGTGTCCCGATATTTAAAGTGCGTAAAACAAATAACAGAAATTAAATGACAATAATTAAAATTGCGAGAATATAAATTGCGATAATTAAATTGCGATAAATAAAATGTAATCAGTTAGCTAGGAACAGTTAGCGTGGATTCTTAACAAAATTCCTCATAGTTAATTTGTTTGTTTCTAACAAATTTTTATTTTTGTCCAATATTTTCTTCATTATGCCACTTTTTGGATTCTGATAGGTCAAAATCCAAATATGAAATTGAATGAAAATGGTTATTCTGCGATGAACGGATTCGTATCTCTGTTGATGTAAGTAGGATAGTAAATGAATGTTTAATCAGATTTGAAGAATGTACAGTGTAACTTATTAATGTGAAATCTAAATATTTCTCAGGTATTACCTACCCGTTAAAATGTTTTCACCATTAACAATTTGTACGAAAGAATTTTTAATTACAATCTTTATGAAAATATACGTACATATATATTTTCTTCAGATGTAATCATGGATTTAATGAGTTAATATGATATTAATCTCATTTGCTTTTCAGTTTGAGCTAGAATAAATAATCTCTAAGACTTTAGGGATTACATAATCGCCATGAATAACGAAGATAGTCGATGTAAAGTAGATAGAATGATAGGTAGGACGGAGATTATGCTCGTGGTACAGATGGTGATGTCGAGGCTGGTGATGTGGGTGTTGCTATCGGTGATACAAGTGTTGTTTGTGCTGAGGTTGGTGATGATGTTGGTGTAATAAGTATAGCTTGTAAATCATGCATCATTCTTGTCAGGGTTTCTATCCTACCCTCTATCATTTCTATCCACCTACTCATCTGATTCGATAGATCTTGATTCTCAATTCGAAGTTCCCTAACTTCTTCTAATATTCCCCTTCGATTGGTATTCGGAAGTAGAGGTTGAATATTTTTTGAGATTGCAGTAATGCGACCTTCGAGGCGGAATATTTTGACAAGAAGGGTGAAAACAGTGTTGCGCATAGGTTCACCGGTGAGTACATCGTTTTCTCCGATGTTATGTGGTAAGTTTGGTTCACGGTAGGGTTCACCTTCTTCATTTCTCCATCGAGTGAGTAAGTCTCGGACCCACCCTCATCTCCTCTAGAAAGAGAAATAGCTAAATGGTTGAGGCACTTCTGGGTCATTGACTTCAGAGTCTTCTTTAATATACATCTCGAAATCACTTCAGGAACTAATGGAATCCAAGCTAGATGTAGGATCCATCTTACACAATCAGTTAGAAGATTTTTGATATGAAATGATTTTCGGATATCGGATGATCTTCTAATTATATAGAATATCTATACATAATTCAAAGGATCCCTTAGATTACGGAGGGAATTAAGGAATGTGTCAGATAAAGTTTAATATGATTGGATATGAATTTGTCTGTACACCATCTATGCAATAATTATAATAAGACGTGTCGAGACTGAAAATGATATGCAGATATTTTCTGACAAGAAACGATAAGCAAAACTTTTGACATGCAGACACGGTAGAAGTCCAGACTCATTAATGTATCTTAATATCTATCAGTTAGACACACTAATGCGAGGCCTGGTTCGCTAAGACCACCGCTCTGATACCACATGTAGAAACCCGTCCTAATCCATCTGGACGAATACATTATATTTGGTTACATCGCGAGGTACTTGACCTCTATATGATATATTTTACAAACATTGCATTCGTTTTTAAAAGACAAACTTTCATTTCATCGAAAGTTGACGGCATGCATACCATTTCATAATGTATCCAACTATAATTGACTTAATAATAATCTTGATGAACTCGACGACTCGAATGCAACGTCTTTTAAAATATGTCATAAATGACTCCAAGTAATATCTCTAATATGAGCAAATGCACAGCGGAAGGTTTCTTTCATACCAGAGAATAAACATGCTTTCAAGTGTCAACCAAACGGTTGGTGAGTTCATAGGTTTATCTTAAAACAATAAAATTCATCATTTTGATAGACCACAAGATTTAAATACAGTACACCTATCTCGTGTACAAAACCATTTTTCATAAGTCTTAGTAATCGTACACATATCTAGTGTAAAAAAATATCATACACATAACCTGTGTATAAAATCATTCTCTCGATACATAACATTCATTTTTCATTCATTGCTTGGCTTGGTAACCGACCTTAACATATAATGCGCATAAATAATATCCCCAAAAAACAGAACATCTCGTCTGTATAATATATAAACCTCGAAGTACTAAACACCACGCCCACTAGCTCTTCCGTCTAGTGAACATTCTGGGAGGGGGTGTTAAACCCGGTAGCTACCTTTAGGATTCGCGTGAATTAGGGCCATACCTGATTCTAATTATTAGGTTACCAAGCAATAATAATCAGGGGAAAATATTCGCAACAATTAGTGGCAATTATAACGTCCAACTAATTCAATAATAATCCACAGAACTTCTGTCTGCATAATAATTCATTCGAGGAATGTTTTGCTTGTGTCTATCTCGTCAAACATTTATAAAAGCATCTCAGTTCAAAAATATAGATTTCAAAGGCATTTAATAAAGCAGTTGTAAAACAGTTATAAAGCAGCTCATGTATTCTCAGTCCCAAAAATATAAAGAGTAAAAGGGAGCAAATGAACTCACAATGCGATATTTTGTAGTAAAAATATGCATACGACGATACTGAACAATGCAGGGTTGGCCTCGGATTCACGAACCTATATCAGGTATATATATTAACACATTGTAATCGACCAATATATATATATATATATATATATATATATATATATATATATATATATATATATATATATATATATATATATATATAGTGATATAATTGTTATATTAATAAATTATATGTTTCATTAATTAACTTAATATAGTTATTTTTATATACCCTAACTAGATAATTAATATTTATTACTGATATTACTAATACTAATGTTAATAATAATAATAATAATAATAATAATAATAATAATAATAATAATAATAATAATAATAATAATAATAATAATAATAATTTTACTACTATAAGAAATAAATATTACTATCTTTAACTAAAATAAGTGGACTTAATATGAGTCCAATCATTTTAATACTTGAAGCCCAACTAGAATAACTCAATTAGCCCAACTAGCAAATCCATTTGCAAAATCCACTTAATTCATCAATGGCCCAACAGCAGCCTAATATCGGTTTTAAATTAACAGTCCAACAGTTTTTAATTATTAGCCCAATTCAGTTTTTGCAATTATCGACCCAACAGGCCCATGCTTCTCAAGACAGCTTCTCTTGTTTTTAAAAAAAATTTGTTGTTGCCTGGTTTTGAACCCAGGACCACTAGTTTAACCAAACAGCCTTCAGACCAATGAACCATTAATTACTTCATGTATTAACTCGCGTTTTTTATTATATATCATATATAACTGTTAATCATCTTTTCTAACCTCATCATCTTTATCATTACTCATCTATATCACCATCTATAATCATAATCATGACATAATTATAATCATAAGCACAATTATAATCGTAATCATCAATCATAATTATTTCTTAATTTATTTTTATCATAATTATCTCCATCATCAATAACTTAATCCTAACATCATCATTATATCGTGAACCTATGTTTATCATCATCATCATCATCCTTATCATTTATCATTCTTTAACATTACCATATTATTATCATAATCAATTAATAATAATTATAATAATAATAATACTAATAATAATAGAAAGTAACAATAATAATATTTATTTATAAAGCTCGTACCTTTAAAAATCATAAGTTATCATAACTGGATGTCTGTGATGATATTGTCGACCCACAACAGATAAAGTATCCTAACCCAACTGTTTTAGTTCGATCATATAAGGGAAAAAACAGAAAAATAAAGATCCTAGCAGGTTTTGATCAGGGTTAGCGATGGTGGTGGTATTAGTCATAAACAGAAATATAAGTAGACAGATGCACTGTAGCATCATCTTTTTCATGTCATTAAAACCGGAAATAGGGACAGAAGTAGCGAAGTAGCAGAGACTGCACTCGCGACCGTCCCCTTCTTCTCTTCATCCGAACAGAAACAGTAACATGATAGTTGCAGTAATAGTATTAGTGAATTACAACTGGGTTTTGCAGCAACTTGCTCGATGGTGGTGATGGTTCAAGAAAAATGACGGTTAAATGATTAGAGTGGTTTCGATGTTGGTGGTTATTTTCGATAAAAATGGTGATGATGGTAGAGATGGTTGCAGTCGGATGTGGTAGTTGTTTTGTGGTGTTAACCAGCTGCAAAGACAGCCACAAAGGAAGAGGTCGATGGTGGATATATGGTGATTTACGAAGGAAGAAAACAAGTACATAAAAGCAAGGTGATGGCGGTTTCCAAGTTAGGAGAGAGAGAGGAGAATGAGAGAGAAGGATAGAGAGGTGATAACCGGCTGTGGTGGTGTAGTGTGGTGGTCGTGACAGCGGTGTATGGTGATTCCGGTGATGGTGGCACAAGGTGGTACCGGTAGATGGTGAATGAAAATGATAAGGGTGTTTGCTTTAGTTCACAAATTAAAATAGGGTATCTATATGCAAGTTGTTAATGCATATATTTATATATATTATTTGGTGTTAGTGGTGCACTAAAATCAAAAATGGAAACAGTAATCGAATTTTTACATAAAAGATCTCATACTACATACAGTAAATTTCAATCAATAAGCAGATTCAATGAATTGTGAATATTAATATATAATAAAATAATATTAATAATAATAAACGTGCATCTTAACTAAATATCTTACCGACAGTTTTAAAAGGAATAGTATCTCGTACCCCGTTGTTAATTAGTGGCGGATAAAAGTGTTCAGAAAAATCTCATATTTTTAAATTAACTTTATTTATTTATTTTGGTCATTATGGTATAAAATTTGATCATTAACTATTAAATAAAAATTACATTAATTATTCACTCCCAATCCTAAGTAAAATATAAAAAGTTTTAAAATTTAATAAATAGCTCCTAAATACATTTTTACTAAGCCTATAATTTATAAAACCCATTTTTGGATCATCGTTTATTTTAAAATAATATAAGTTCCTTTTTAATTCGTTTACTATCAATTTGATGACAAATGAGCGTTTTCGTCGTTTACTAAATAACTTCGAAATTACTTATATATATATAACATACTTTATATATTCACTTTTATAATAAATTTTAATATATTTTATATTAATTTACATATTTATTTATAACAATTTGTATATTGTATATAATAGTTTATTAACATTCTTATGCATAATTATTTATATTTACTTATTTATATATATTTATCTATTTACAAATAATGGTTCGTGAGTCGTCGAAAATGGTCGAAGTCAGATGATTTCATAAAACAAATTTAAAATTTTGAGACTCAATATTACAGACTTTGCTTATCGTGTCAAAATTAAATAAGAATTAAGTTTAAATTTGGTCAGAATTCTCCGGGTCGTCACAGTGACCGCACAAACCGAGCCATCGTGAATACGCGCAAACAGATATTCACTACCACCACCACATAGTATAACCGAGGATGGCCGTACAACCCGAGCCTTAGTGAATCCGTGATAGTACTCCAAATGAACATATTTTAGTAGCAATATCCTCCCAATATGTAAATTATTTAGTTGTAATTTTCCTATTGTAAGTTGTAATCGTTTATATTAAATAAGTGCGAAGACAAAAGGCGAAAATGAAGATTTGAAGACACAAACATCCAAAAAGCTCAAATGTACAAGATACAATTCAAAAGGTTCAATTTATTGATGAGAAACGTCTAAAAATGACAAGAGTACAAGTTACAAAATGCAAAGTACTCGATATAAAATAGTACGCAAGGACGTTCAAAAATCCGGAATCGGGACATGAGTCAACTATCAACGTCCGACGCAACGGACTAAAAATTACAAGTCTACTATGCACAAGAATATAATATAATATATAAATAATTATATTAATTATTTATATTTTATATTTATATATAAATTATGTCGACAAGCAAGGTTCCAAAATTATGTGAGCTGGATTTTCAAACTCCACGACTCGCGGAGTTTGCAGGCTTAAAACTCCACGACTCGCGGAGCTGTCAGAAATCAAAACGCCTATAAAAGGCCATGCATTCTGCCGAGTAAAAATATAATAAATAATAATAATAATACTCTGTAATAAATAAATAAATAAATAAATATATATATAATATATATATAGTATAGGGTAGTTTTATATTAGATTAGTTCGAGTTATGTAAAGGTTATTTTACGGGTTTTTGAAGTCGAAATTCTGTCCGTGTAACACTACGCGATAAATACTCAATGTAAGTTATGTTCTCCTTTTTAAATTAATGTCTCGTAACTAAGTTGTTATAATACTTATTTAAATTGAAGTAATCGTGATGTTGGGCTAAATATTAAAAATGGGGTAATTGGGCTTTGTACCATAATTGGGGTTTGGACAAAAGAACGACACTTGTGGAAATTAGACTATGGGCTATTAATGGGTTTTATATTAACTAAACAATACCTTGTTAATTTAATATACAAACTTATAATTTGATGTATTTATATATAACCACATAGGCTTGACTGGGTACGGTGGGCGGGATATCTATAAATACCAATAATTATTCATTTTACCGGACACGGAACTGGATTAATAGTTAATAGACTTGTTGAAACAGGGGTAATTACATTCAAGGGTAATTGGTGTAATTGTTAACAAAGTAGTAAAACCTTGGTTTACACGCAGTCGATAACCTGGTGTATTCATTAAACAAAGTATTAAAACCTTGTTACAATTCGAATCCCCAATTAGTTGGAATATTTGACTTCAGGAATATGAATAATTTGACGAAGGCTTTCGCTCTTTATATTTATGACTGATGGACTGTTATGGACAAAAACTAGACAGACATATCAAATAATCCAGGACAAAGGACAATTAACCCATGGGAATAAACTAAAAATCAACACGTCAAACATCATGATTACGGAAGTTTAAATAAGCATAATATATTTTATTTCATATTTCCTCGTACTTTTATTTATTGTCATTTTAATTATTGTTATTTATTTTATATTGTTATTTAAATATCGTCATTTACTGTACGCTTCGCTTAAAATATAAATCGACAAACCGGTCATTAAACGGTAAACCCCCTTTTATATATTATTATATATAATTATATATATTTTGTACAAATATAGTTGTTTAAAAATATAGTGTGCAATAAGCCCGCTCCCTGTGGAACGAACCGGACTTCCTAAAAACTATACTACTCTACGATTAGGTACGCTGCCTATAGTGTTGTAGCAAGGTTTAGGTATATCCCATCTGTAAATAATTAAAACTTGTGTAACTATTTCGTACCCCCACGCTACGACATCAAGTTTTTGGCGCCGCTGCCGGAGACTCGGTGAAACGCTATATTTTTAATTTATTTTTGTATAAATATATTTATATATATTTTTAGAAAAACAATATAAAATTTAAAAAAAAAACACGTTTTTCAAACTCCACGACTCGCGGAGTTTGCAGGCTTAAAACTCCACGACTCGCGGAGCCACCCTGACAGGCGCACCCAGGAACCCTACTTCGCATTTATTACGGAATAATATTAATTATTATTATTTTAAAACCCTAATTAGGTTTAATTAATTTAATATTTAATTTTTAGTTTTAATTAAATTTGTAATAATTACTTTTAATTAGTTTTATTATATATAAAAATTAATACTTTTATAAAATACAAATATAAAAATAATATTTTTATAAAAATTGTACTTTTTACAACTTTAAGTTTATTTTTATATTTTGTATTTTTTTAGTGTAATATTTGTATCTTTATTGTTCGTAGCTAGTTTTAAGTTCTAGTATTTTGCCGTAGCTTATTTTTATTTTTAGATTTTTAGGCTTTGCCGTGAAATCCCTTAAGTGCTATTTCTTTAGACTAAGATTTAGGTGCTTTAGAATTTTGCGACGATTTTAAAATTTTAGTTCCTTTTAAGTCACGACTCGCTACTTTCTTATTTTTATTTTTCGACGTTTTTCGACGCACATTCTTTTTCTTTCTTATTTCTCGACGCTTTAGTTTTTAGGACTTAGAAATTTTCTCTATTTCTTATCTAATATCTCAAACGGAAAGAAAAATTATTTAAGTGGTTAAATTAATGGACGTTGACAATTTTCTGCTTCGTAGTAATAGTTGGATTTGTTAGTGGCTGAGTTGTGAGCTTCCGATTTAAAGGGTTCTGGCTCCCTGCTGCATCTTTTGGCTATTCGAAACGTGGGTAAAAGTAGAAAAGTCTATTAATTGGACAACTTATATAAGTTTTTCTATTTTTATAACTAATAGGATAATTAGTAAATGCACCACATTGTAGCTAAAATTTGTCCATCGCAATAAAATGGAAAATTTTGAAAACAAGGCTATGGAAACTCTTTTTGATATCCAAAATCAATTAAATCAATACTCTCAAATGGGTATTGATGACAATTCGTTCGGTCAATCTTGGATCACGAATGACGAAACAATAACTGGTTGTGAAATCTGTGGAGATTATCACTCAACATGGGAATGTTATTATTACGTTCCTATGGAAAATTACGCACCCACGGAACCTGAATGGAATGATTATGAAGAATACAATTCAAATTGGGATTATTCCCAAGAATATTTCCAAACTCAACAACCAGTAGACGAGGAAAATTACGTGTCTGAAAATTTATTAGACAATATGAAAATCAAACTCGAAGAACTCAATGCTCAAAATGAACAAATGAGAGAGTTTGTAAACCGGCAAGCTGAAACTCTATCAGACTACACACCTGTTGATCTGAGGAGTCGTGTGCAAGAAAATCTCATATCATCGAATTTTGATGAATTCGAGAGCTCCGAAATCACCAATTATCCCGATGATACTTTTTATTCAGCTTTAGCAATTTCACAACATATCGACACATTAGCCTCAACCGACGAAATCATCGATCCATCTATGGATGAAGAAGAAGTAAGGATGACAAATTGGTACTCTTGGGAAAACGATAACATTAAAAATTTTACCCCCGAGACCAAAATGGTGGGACCGATAAGTACCGTTAATGAAGAAGAATTTGCTTCAATCCAGCCATAACCTTCCAACCCAATATTCTCAATAGACGAGTCATCTACCAAAGATGAACTATAAGCTGTAATAGATATTGACACCTCGAATTTCACCCAATTGGGTAATAGAGGTGAAAACTTTGATTCCGAGAATGAACGAAATGAAGTGTTAGGAATTGTCCACCCTATAGAAATATGTATGTCGGTGTATATCGATCCATTTGACCAAGAACCAGAAAAGAGACATATCCATTTACTAAAAGCTACACTTAAAAAAGAATTAAGTAGTGATATTCGGGTGGGTCTAAACTTTAAACTCATTGATATATTTTATACCACCAGAGATGTAAATAACTGGCTCACTATTTTAATTCGTGGAACTTATTCTACCGACTTCACATGTCGTCAGCTAAGTGTGGGGAAGTCTAACCCCACTTAACGTTAAATTAGGGGTTCGGGTTAGTGCATAACTCGTTAATAAAAATGCATGATTAGGGTAAAAGACGCTTTTTCAAATATTAGTAAACAGTTCAGAAAAGCAGCCGTTTTTGAAAAAAAAGCATGTGTGATAAAACAAGAAGGAATGAACGATGAGGCGCGCCATCTATCATTCGACGAGCTTTGTAATTACAAACTGGGTATTTTTAAACACTTTTCTACACTTATCACCCTCGTGAATTTATAATTATAGTCTGATTTCATGCAAATGAGGGCATTGCATGATCTCAAGTGTGGGGAAAGGTTATAAATTCTCTCGGGTTTGCACTTAAGTTTATTTGCCAAATTTTGTGAAAATTTTAAAAATTTTCAAATAAATGAATTCAAAATCATGTTTATACATATTTATGAACGATGAAAATTAGGTGTTAATACCGAAATTATCGTTACCTCGGAAAGGACATAAATTGAGAAACACCCTAAAACGATTAAATTCATTTAAAATGGAATAAAGGAGAATAAAAAGGTAAAGAAAGAAACTAAGTGTGGGGAGAATGTACCAAATTATTCAATTAAAAACTATCTATCACATGTTTCTGTAAAATTATTGCAGGTACTTTTGTTTTGGACGATTTTAATCAGTTTTACCCTATTTACTGTAATATATTTGAAATAAAATATGGATCTACACGTTGAATCAATTCCATCATTAAAAGGAAGTAAAGTCTTCCGAAAAAGACACGCGCTTCTTGATTTAGGTCATGAAGTTGTTGTCCAGACCAGCTGTAGGTTGACGAAAAATCTAGAAAAGTCATCACTAAAATCAGCAGGAAATCCACGGACCTCAGCATCAAACAGGGTCTCCAGGTGGTCAGATTTATCCTAACCATGAGAAGGATTTATCTCGTACAATGGGGGGCACCGTGCAAATTAGCTTGATAAGACTAATGAATCAGATCCCCAGAAAGGATAATCTCCTTAAAGATTAAAAATCAGCTTTTAAGACTGATATTACTCAATCCTTGAGATTGACCTTAAAGATTGAGAATTCAAACTCATGGAATTCAATGATATCTAAACTCGAGCTTGAACGAGAAAATATTTTGATCAAAATTACAAACCGATTTGTTTTCTGAAAACCCATTTTTAATGCGTTCATTACCATTGAACGTAAAATCCTAGGAATTCACCTGGAATTCATTAGGTCACCTGAACCAAATCGGGTGTCAACCGTAAGAACGGTGGTTGCATAGCATGGTCGGAGACAGGACCTTGTGCCAGACCGAAAAAATTATAGGATGATCTTACTATTGCTCCTATAAAGGATAGTAATAGCATCCGACATGTTTTTGGACCATAATCAAATGCATGTCATTAGACATTGCCTTAACAGTTTCTTGTTCATCGCTTTTCTTTACAACCGGACGGTAGTTTGCCGAAAGGTAATATACGGGACAAGTAAACTGGACGTGTTGCTTTCCTAATACAAGATTAGCAAGTGGGTAACACAAAACCACAAGTGTTGAGCTAAAATTTTCAAATCTGAAACCCACACAACCCACAAAAATATTTTGCAAACACCGGTGAAGGGTTATTCCGAAAAACTTGTCTAGGGTAAAAGCTAGATTGAATTTTCAAAAGATCAAATGTTTTCATAAAGATCCAATTTTCTAACGGATCTAAATTTTCATAGTCATGTGGGATTGTAAACCGCCTTTCAAATGTGCACTTTGCTTTGGAAACTGAAAGTAAATCGGCTATTTGATTGCAAGTGTCGTTGACCTAAACCCGAGGCAACTGTGGATGACACACCCACCTTTAACCATGGTTCTATCGTTACTATCATTGTTTATACCGCCATCTCAAAATCACTGATGTATAAAGTGTGAAGAATAAAGAAGTGATTCGTGTGATGTATTATATTATTTCAAGTTATGTATTGCTTGAGGACAAGCAACGTTCAAGTGTGGGGATATTTGATAGTACTCCAAATGAACATATATTTAGTAGCAATATCCTCCCAATATGTAAATTATTTAGTTGTAATTTTCCTATTGTAAGTTGTAATCATTTATATTAAATAAGTGCAAAGACAAAAGGCGAAAACGAAGATTTGAAGACACAAACGTCCAAAAAGCTCAAATGTACAAGATACAATTCAAAAGGTTCAATTTATTGATGAGAAACGACTAAAAATGACAAGAGTACAAGTTACAAAACGCAAAGTACACGATATAAAATAGTACGCAAGGACGTTCGAAAATCCGGAATCGGGACATGAGTCAACTATCAACGCCCGACGCAACGGACTAAAAATTACAAGTCTACTATGCACAAGAATATAATATAATATATAAATAATTATATTAATTATTTATATTTTATATTTATATATAAATTATGTCGACAAGCAAGGTTCCAAAAATATGTGAGCTGGATTTACAAACTCCACGACTCGCGGAGTTTGCAGGCTTAAAACTCCACGACTCGCGGAGCTATCAGAAATCAAAACGCCTATAAAAGGCCATGCATTCTGCCGAGTAAAAATATAATAAATAATAATAATAATAATACTCTGTAATAAATAAATAAATAAATATATATATAATATATATAGTATAGGGTAGTTTTATATTAGATTAGTTCGGGTTATGTAAAGGTTATTTTACGGGTTTTTGAAGTCGAAATTCTGTCCGTGTAACACTACGCGATAAATACTCAATGTAAGTTATGTTCTCCTTTTTAAATTAATGTCTCGTAACTAAGTTGTTATTATGCTTATTTAAATTGAAGTAATCGTGATGTTGGGCTAAATATTAAAAATGGGGTAATTGGGCTTTGTACCATAATTGGGGTTTGGACAAAAGAACGACACTTGTGGAAATTAGACTATGGGCTATTAATGGGTTTTATATTAACTAAACAATACCTTGTTAATTTAATATACAAACTTATAATTTGACGTATTTATATATAACCACATAGGCTTGACTGGGTACGGTGGGCGGGATATCTATAAATACCAATAATTATTCATTTTACCGGACACGGAACTGGATTAATAGTTAATAGACTTGTTGAAACAGAGGTAATTACATTCAAGGGTAATTGGTGTAATTGTTAACAAAGTAGTAAAACCTTGGTTTACACGCAGTCGATAACCTGGTGTATTCATTAAACAAAGTATTAAAATCTTGTTACAATTCGAATCCCCAATTAGTTGGAATATTTGACTTCGGGAATAAGAATAATTTGACGAAGGCTTTCGCTCTTTATATTTATGACTGATGGACTGTTATGGACAAAAACCAGACAGACATATCAAATAATCCAGGACAAAGGACAATTAACCCATGGGAATAAACTAAAAATCAACACGTCAAACATCATGATTACGGAAGTTTAAATAAGCATAATATATTTTATTTCATATTTCCTCGTACTTTTATTTATTGTCATTTTAATTATTGTTATTTATTTTATATTGTTATTTAAATATCGTCATTTACTGTACGCTTCGCTTAAAATATAAATCGACAAACCGGTCATTAAACGGTAAACCCCCTTTTATATATTATTATATATAATTATATATATTTTGTACAAATATAGTTGTTTAAAAATATAGTGTGCAATAAGCCCGCTCCCTGTGGAACGAACCGGACTTCCTAAAAACTATACTACTCTACGATTAGGTACGCTGCCTATAGTGTTGTAGCAAGGTTTAGGTATATCCCATCTGTAAATAATTAAAACTTGTGTAACTATTTCGTACCCCCACGCTACGACATCAAGTTTTTGGCGCCGCTGCCGGAGACTCGTGAAATGTCCCGTTCTTATTGATTAAAAACGTTCCATATTAATTGATTTCGTTGCGAGGTTTTGACCTCTATATGAGACGTTTTTCAAAGGCTGCATTCATTTTAAAACAAACCATAACCTTTATTTCATCAATAAATGTTTAAAAAGCTTTACGTAGATTATCAAATAATGATAATCTAAAATATCCTGTTTACACACGACCATTACATAATGGTTTACAATACAAATATGTTACAATAAAATAAGTTTCTTGAATGCAGTTTTTACACAATATCATACAAGCATGGACTCCAAATCTCGACCTTATTTAAGTATGCGACAGCGGAAGTCTTAATAATCACCTGAGAATAAACATGCTTAAAACGTCAACAAAAATGTTGGTGAGTTATAGGTTTAACCTATATATATCAAATCATAATAATAGACCACAAGATTTCATATTTCAATACACATCCCATACATAGAGGTAAAAATCATTCATATGGTGAACACCTGGTAACCGACATTAACAAGATGCATATATAAGAATATCCCCATCATTCCGGGACACCCTTCGGATATGATATAAATTTCGAAGTACTAAAGCATCCGGTACTTTGGATGGGGTTTGTTAAGCCCAATAGATCTATCTTTAGGATTCGCGTCAATTAGGGTGTCTGTTCCCTAATTCTTAGATTACCAGACTTAATAAAAAGGGGCATATTCGATTTCGATAATTCAACCATAGAATGTAGTTTCACGTACTTGTGTCTATTTTATAAATCATTTATAAAACCTGCATGTATTCTCATCCCAAAAATATTAGATTTTAAAAGTGGGACTATAACTCACTTTCACAGATTTTTACTTCGTCGGGAAGTAAGACTTGGCCACTGGTTGATTCACGAACCTATAACAATATATACATATATATCAAAGTATGTTCAAAATATATTTACAACACTTTTAATATATTTTGATGTTTTAAGTTTATTAAGTCAGCTGTCCTCGTTAGTAACCTACAACTAGTTGTCCACAATTAGATGTACAGAAATAAATCGATAAATATTATCTTGAATAAATCCACGACCCAGTGTATACGTATCTCAGTATTGATCACAACTCAAACTATATATATTTTGGAATCAACCTCAACCCTGTATAGCTAACTCCAACATTCACATATAGAGTGTCTATGGTTGTTCCGAAATATATATAGATGTGTCGACATGATAGGTCGAAACATTGTATACGTGTCTATGGTATCTCAAGATTACATAATATACAATACAAGTTGATTAAGTTATGGTTGGAATAGATTTGTTACCAATTTTCACGTAGCTAAAATGAGAAAAATTATCCAATCTTGTTTTACCCATAACTTCTTCATTTTAAATCCGTTTTGAGTGAATCAAATTGCTATGGTTTTATATTGAACTCTATTTTATGAATCTAAACAGAAAAAGTATAGGTTTATAGTCGGAAAAATAAGTTACAAGTCGTTTTTGTAAAGGTAATCATTTCAGTCGAAAGAACGACGTCTAGATGACCATTTTAGAAAACATACTTCCACTTTGAGTTTAACCATAATTTTTGGATATAGTTTCATGTTCATAATAAAAATCATTTTCTCAGAATAACAACTTTTAAATCAAAGTTTATCATAGTTTTTAATTAACTAACCCAAAACAGCCCGCGGTGTTACTACGACGGCGTAAATCCGGTTTTACGGTGTTTTTCGTGTTTCCAGGTTTTAAATCATTAAGTTAGCATATCATATAGATATATAACATGTGTTTAGTTGATTTTAAAAGTCAAGTTAGAAGGATTAACTTTTGTTTGCGAACAAGTTTAGAATTAACTAAACTATGTTCTAGTGATTACAAGTTTAAACCTTCGAATAAGATAGCTTTATATGTATGAATCGAATGATGTTATGAACATCATTACTACCTTAAGTTCCTTGGATAAACCTACTGGAAAATAGAAAAATGGATCTAGCTTCAACGGATCCTTGGATGGCTCGAAGTTCTTGAAGCAGAATCATGACACGAAAACAAGTTCAAGTAAGATCATCACTTGAAATAAGATTGTTATAGTTATAGAAATTGAACCAAAGTTTGAATATGATTATTACCTTGTATTAGAATGATAACCTACTGTAAGAAACAAAGATTTCTTGAGGTTGGATGATCACCTTACAAGATTGGAAATGAGCTAGCAAACTTGAAAGTATTCTTGATTTTATGAAACTAGAACTTTTGGAATTTATGAAGAACACTTAGAACTTGAAGATAGAACTTGAGAGAGATCAATTAGATGAAGAAAATTGAAGAATGAAAGTGTTTGTAGGTGTTTTTGGTCGTTGGTGTATGGATTAGATATAAAGGATATGTAATTTTGTTTTCATGTAAATAAGTCATGAATGATTACTCATATTTTTGTAATTTTATGAGATATTTCATGCTAGTTGCCAAATGATGGTTCCCACATGTGTTAGGTGACTCACATGGGCTGCTAAGAGCTGATCATTGGAGTTTATATACCAATAGTACATACATCTAAAAGCTGTGTATTGTACGAGTACGAATACGGGTGCATACGAGTAGAATTGTTGATGAAACTGAACGAGGATGTAATTGTAAGCATTTTTGTTAAGTAGAAGTATTTTGATAAGTGTATTTAAGTCTTTAAAAAGTGTATGAATACATATTAAAACACTACATGTATATACATTTTAACTGAGTCGTTAAGTCATCGTTAGTCGTTACATGTAAATGTTGTTTTGAAACCTTTAGGTTAACGATCTTGTTAAATGTTGTTAACCCAATATTTATAATATCAAAAGAGATTTTAAATTATTATATTATCATGATATTATGATGTACGAATATCTCTTAATATGATATATATACATTAAATGTCGTTACAACGATAATCGTTACATATATGTCTCGTTTCAAAATCATTAAGTTAGTAGTCTTGTTTTTACATATGTAGTTCATTGTTAATATACTTAATGATATGTTTACTTATAATAATATCATGTTAACTATATATATAACCATATATATGTCATCATATAGTTTTTACAAGTTTTAACGTTCGTGAATCACCGGTCAACTTGGGTGGTCAATTGTCTATATGAAACCTATTTCAATTAATCAAGTCTTAACAAGTTTGATTGCTTAACATGTTGGAAACATTTAATCATGTAAATATCAATCTCAATTAATATATATAAACATGGAAAAGTTCGGGTCACTACAGTACCTACCCGTTAAATAAATTTCGTCCCGAAATTTTAAGCAGTTGGAGGTGTTGACGTATCTTCTGGAAATAAATGCGGGTATTTCTTCTTCATCTGATCTTCACGCTCCCAGGTGAACTCGGGTCCTCTACGAGCATTCCATCGAACCTTAACAATTGGTATCTTGTTTTGCTTAAGTCTCTTAACCTCACGATCCATTATTTCGACGGGTTCTTCGATGAATTGAAGTTTTTCGTTGATTTGGATTTCATCTAACGGAATAGTGAGATCTTCTTTAGCAAAACATTTCTTCAAATTCGAGATGTGGAAAGTGTTATGTACAGCCGCGAGTTGTTGAGGTAACTCAAGTCGGTAAGCTACTGGTCCGACACGATCAATAATCTTGAATGGTCCAATATACCTTGGATTTAATTTCCCTCGTTTACCAAATTGAACAACGCCTTTCCAAGGTGCAACTTTAAGCATGACCATCTCTCCAATTTCAAATTCTATATCTTTTCTTTTAATGTCAGCGTAGCTCTTTTGTCGACTTTGGGCGGTTTTCAACCGTTGTTGAATTTGGATGATCTTCTCGGTAGTTTCTTGTATAATCTCTGAACCCGTAATCTGTCTATCCCCACTTCACTCCAACAAATCGGAGACCTGCACTTTCTACCATAAAGTGCTTCAAACGGCACCATCTCAATGCTTGAATGGTAGTTGTTGTTGTAAGAAAATTCTGCTAACGGTAGATGTCGATCCCAACTGTTTCCGAAATCAATAACACATGCTCGTAGCATGTCTTCAAGTGTTTGTATCGTCCTTTCGCTCTGCCCATCAGTTTGTGGATGATAGGCAGTACTCATGTCTAGACGAGTTCCTAATGCTTGCTGTAATGTCTGCCAGAATCTTGAAATAAATCTGCCATCCCTATCAGAGATAATAGAGATTGGTATTCCATGTCTGGAGACGACTTCCATCAAATACAGTCGTGCTAACTTCTCCATCTTGTCATCTTCTCTTATTGGCAGGAAGTGTGCTGACTTGGTGAGACGATCAACTATTACCCAAATAGTATCAAAACCACTTGCAGTCCTTGGCAATTTAGTGATGAAATCCATGGTAATGTTTTCCCATTTCCATTCCGGGATTTCGGGTTGTTGAAGTAGACCTGATGGTTTCTGATGCTCAGCTTTGACCTTAGAACACGTCAAACATTCTCCTACGTATTTAGCAACATCGGCTTTCATACCCGGCCACCAAAAATGTTTCTTGAGATCCTTGTACATCTTCCCCGTTCCAGGATGTATTGAGTATCTGGTTTTATGAGCTTCTCTAAGTACCATTTCTCTCATATCTCCAAATTTTGGTACCCAAATCCTTTCAGCCCTATACCGGGTTCCGTCTTCCCGAATATTAAGATGCTTCTCCGATCCTTTGGGTATTTCATCCTTTAAATTTCCCTCTTTTAAAACTCCTTGTTGCGCCTCCTTTATTTGAGTAGTAAGATTATTATGAATCATTATATTCATAGATTTTACTCGAATGGGTTCTCTGTCCTTCCTGCTCAAGGCATCGGCTACCACATTTGCCTTCCCCGGGTGGTAACGAATCTCAAAGTCGTAATCATTCAATAATTCAATCCACCTACGCTGCCTCATATTCAGTTGTTTCTGATTAAATATGTGTTGAAGACTTTTGTGGTCAGTATATATAATACTTTTGACCCCATATAAGTAGTGCCTCCAAGTCTTTAATGCAAACACAACCGCGCCTAATTCCAAATCATGCGTCGTATAATTTTGTTCGTGAATCTTCAATTGTCTAGACGCATAAGCAATCACCTTCGTTCGTAGCATTAATACACAACCGAGACCTTGCTTTGATGCGTCACAATAAATCACAAAATCATCATTTCCTTCAGGCAATGACAATATAGGTGCCGTAGTTAGCTTTTTATTCAATAACTGAAACGCTTTCT
The DNA here is from genome assembly GCF_046630445.1 of Rutidosis leptorrhynchoides. Classification (NCBI taxonomy): domain Eukaryota; kingdom Viridiplantae; phylum Streptophyta; class Magnoliopsida; order Asterales; family Asteraceae; genus Rutidosis; species Rutidosis leptorrhynchoides. The sequence continues at coordinate 43,775,308 of NC_092340.1, forward strand.
CTTGTTCATCATTCCATTCAAATTTCTTCCCTTTATGCGTTAATGCAGTCAAGGGTTTTGTTATTCTGGAAAAGTCTTGGATGAACCTTCTGTAGTAACCAGCTAGTCCTAAAAACTGGCGTATGTGTTTCGGAGTTTTCGGGATTTCCCACTTTTCAACAGTTTCTATCTTTGCCGGATCCACCTTAATACCTTCTTTGTTCACTATGTGACCGAGGAATTGAACTTCTTCCAACCAAAATGCACACTTTGAAAACTTAGCGCACAATTCTTCCTTCCTCAATACTTCTAACACCTTTCTCAAATGTTCACCGTGTTCTTGGTCATTCTTTGAGTAAATAAGTATGTCATCAATGAAAACAATGACAAACTTATCAAGGTATGGTCCACACACTCGGTTCATAAGGTCCATGAACACAGCTGGTGCATTAGTTAAACCAAACGGCATGACCATAAACTCGTAATGACCATAACGTGTTCTGAAAGCAGTCTTTGGAATATCATCTTCTTTCACCCGCATTTGATGATACCCGGAACGTAAGTCAATCATTGAATAAATAGACGAGCCTTGTAGTTGATCAAATAAGTCGTCGATTCTCGGTAGTGGGTAGCGGTTCTTGATGGTAAGTTTGTTCAACTCTCGGTAGTCGATACACAACCTGAATGTACCATCTTTCTTCTTGACAAACAAAACAGGAGCTCCCCACGGTGATGTGCTTGGTCGAATGAAACCACGCTCTAAAAGTTCTTGTAATTGGCTTTGCAGTTCTTTCATCTCGCTGGGTGCGAGTCTGTAAGGAGCACGAGCTATTGGTGCAGCTCCTGGTACAAGATCTATTTGAAATTCAACAGATCGATGTGGGGGTAATCCCGGTAATTCTTTCGGAAATACATCGGGAAATTCTTTTGCAATGGGAACATCATTGATGCTCTTTTCTTCAGTTTGTACTTTGGGAACATCATTGATGCTCTTTTCTTCAGTTTGTACTTTCTCGACGTGTGCTAGAACAGCATAGCAACCTTTTCTTATTAGTTTTTGTGTCTTCAAATTACTAATAAGATGTAGCTTCGTGTTGCCCTTTTCTCCGTACACCATTAAGGGTTTTCCTTTTTCTCGTATAATGCGAATTGCATTTTTGTAACAGACGATCTCTGCTTTCACTTCTTTCAACCAGTCCATACCGATTATCACATCAAAACTCCCTAACTCTACTGGTATCAAATCAATCTTAAATGTTTCGCTAACCAGTTTAATTTCTCGATTCCGACATATATTATCTGCTGAAATTAATTTACCATTTGCTAATTCGAGTAAAAATTTACTATCCAAAGGCGTCAATGGACAACTTAATTTAGCACAAAAATCTCTACTCATATAGCTTCTATCCGCACCCGAATCAAATAAAACGTAAGCAGATTTATTGTCAATAAGAAACGTACCCGTAACAAGCTCCGGGTCTTCCTGTGCCTCTGCCGCATTAATATTGAAAACTCTTCCGCGGCCTTGTCCATTCGTGTTCTCCTGGTTCGGGCAATTTCTAATAATGTGGCCCGGTTTTCCACATTTATAACAAACTACATTGGCATAACTTGCTCCGACACTACTTGCTCGGCCATTACTCATTCCGACACCATTTGTTCCTTTCGTTCTATTAACCCCTGGTCCGTAGACCTCACACTTCTCCGCGCTATGACCATTTCTTTTACACTTGTTGCAAAATTTGGTGCAGAACCCCGAGTGATACTTTTCACACCTTTGGCATAGCTGCTTCTGATTGTTGTTGTTGTTGCGGTTATTATTGTTGTTGAGATGATTGTTGTAGTTGCTGTTGCTGTTGTTGTTGTTGTTGTTATTGTTGTTGTTGTTGGGCCGTTTGTTGTAGTTGCGATTGATGTTGCGATTATTGGGATAATTGTTGCGATTGCTGTTGTTGTTGTATTGGTGATTCTTATCACCGTTTTCCTCCCACTTTCTTTTGACTTGCTTCATATTGGCCTCTTCAGCAGTCTGTTCTTTAATTCTTTCTTCAATCTGGTTCACTAGTTTGTGAGCCATTCTACATGCCTGTTGTATGGAGGCGGGCTCGTGTGAACTTATATCTTCTTGGATTCTTTCCGGTAATCCTTTCACAAACGCGTCGATCTTCTCTTCCTCATCTTCGAATGCTCCCGGACACAATAGGCACAATTCTGTGAATCGTCTTTCGTACGTGGTAATATTAAATCCTTGGGTTCGTAACCCTCTAAGTTCTGTCTTGAGCTTATTGACCTCGGTTCTGGGACGGTACTTCTCGTTCATCAAGTGCTTGAATGCTGACCACGGTAGTGCGTACGCATCGTCTTGTCCCACTTGCTCTAGATAGGTATTCCACCATGTTAACGCAGAACCTGTGAAGGTATGCGTAGCGTACTTCACTTTGTCCTCTTCAGTACACTTACTTATGGCAAACACCGATTCGACCTTCTCGGTCCACCGTTTCAATCCGATCGGTCCTTCGGTTCCATCAAATTCCAAAGGTTTGCAGGCAGTGAATTCTTTGTAGGTGCATCCTACACGATTTTCTGTACTGCTAGATCCAAGGTTATTATTGGTATATAGCGCAGCCTGTACTGCGGCTATGTTTGAAGCTAGAAAAGTACGGAATTCCTCTTCATTCATATTCACGGTGTGTCGAGTAGTCGGTGCCTTTTCCTTCAAAATAGTCAAATGGAACAAGTTAATCATACAGAATATTAAGAGTAGTTAATAGTATTTCGTAGCATAATATGAACTCATTTATAAAAGCTTTTTCTTCATATTAGCGTTTTATAAGTTTAAATTCGGGTAGTACCTACCCGTTAAGTTCATACTTAGTAGCTAATATACAATTCAACTACTACAATTCTATATGAAAAACTGATTATAATAATATTTCGCGTTCAAACTTTTATACAATATTTTACAAACTTACAATACCGCTTATTTTACATAAAGCATGAAATATAGCACACAATAACTTTGATACAAGATAGTTGTGAAGATAATTCTAGCTAGTACACAAGTCGTTCAGCAAAGGCAATAAAGACACGTAATTCATACGTCCAGAAACAAGTCATGCATTCTGGTTTTACGAGGATTACTTCCCATCCTTGGTCTTGTGGAACATAACCGTTATGGCCGTTGATAAGACATCGTGTTGTAACGTCGTCAAAAGGACGAGGGTTACGTAATGTCCAACAGTCCCGTAACAATCTAAAAACCTCATTTCTTACCCCAATTACCGACTCCGTCACTTGTGGGAACGTTTTGTTTAATAGTTGTAGCCCGATGTTCTTGTTCTCACTTTGGTGAGAAGCGAACATTACTAATCCGTAAGCATAACATGCTTCTTTATGTTGCATGTTAGCCGCTTTTTCTAAATCATGAAGTCCAATATTCGGATATATTGAGTCAAAATAATTTCTTAACCCATTGCGTAAAATAGCATTTGGGTTCCCCGCAATATATGCGTCAAAGTAAACACATCGTAACTTATGGGTTTCCCAATGTGATATCCCCCATCTTTCAAACGAAAGTCTCTTATAAACCAAGACATTCTTGGAACGTTCTTCGAATGTCTTACAAACTGATCTCGCCTTAAATAGTTGTGCCGAGGAATTCTGACCGACTCTAGACAAGATTTCATCAATCATGTCTCCGGGTAGGTCTCTTAAAATATTGGGTTGTCTATCCATTTTGTGTTTTTAAACTGTAAAATAGACAAGAGTTAGATTCATAAAAAAATACTTATTAATACAAGCAATTTTTTACATATATCATAAAGCATAAGCACACTATATTACATATATTACACCACACGAATACAACTATCTTATTCCGACTCGCTTGTTTCTTCTTCTTCGGTTTTGGTTCGTTTTGCCAAGTTTCTAGGGATATATGATGTTCCCCCAATACGAGCCGTAATTTTCCACATTGGTTTAGAAAAACTTGGTGGTTTAGAGGTTCCCGGGTCATTGTTACAACTTAAGGACTTCGGGGGTTGACGATACATATAAAGTTCATCGGGGTTGGAATTAGATTTCTCTATTTTTATGCCCTTTCCCTTATTATTTTCTTTTGCCTTTTTAAATTCAGTTGGGGTAATTTCTATAACATCATCGGAATTCTCGTCGGAATCCGATTCATCAGAGAATTGGTAATCCTCCCAATATTTTGCTTCCTTGGCGGAAACACCATTGGTCATAATTAACCTTGGTCGGTTGGTTGAGGATTTTCTTTTACTTAACCGTTTTATTATTTCCCCCACCGGTTCTATTTCTTCATCCGGTTCCGATTCTTCTTCCGGTTCCGATTCTTCTTCCGGTTCCGACTCTTCTTCCGGTTCCTCTTCGGGAACTTGTGAATCAGTCCACGAATCATTCCAATTTACATTTGACTCTTCATTATTATTAGGTGAGTCAATGGAACTTGTTCTAGAGGTAGACATCTATCACATAATATCAAACACGTTAAGAGATTAATATATCACATAATATTTACATGTTAAAAATATATAGTTTCCAACAAAATTTGTTAAGCAATCATTTTTCAACTAAACACGGTCGAAGTCCAGACTCACTAATGCATCCTAACAAACTCGATAAGACACACTAATGCAAAATTCTGGTTCTCTAAGACCAACGCTCGGATACCAACTGAAATGTCCCGTTCTTATTGATTAAAAACGTTCCATATTAATTGATTTCGTTGCGAGGTTTTGACCTCTATATGAGACGTTTTTCAAAGGCTGCATTCATTTTAAAACAAACCATAACCTTTATTTCATCAATAAAGGTTTAAAAAGCTTTACGTAGATTATCAAATAATGATAATCTAAAATATCCTGTTTACACACGACCATTACATAATGGTTTACAATACAAATATGTTACAATAAAATAAGTTTCTTGAATGCAGTTTTTACACAATATCATACAAGCATGGACTCCAAATCTCGTCCTTATTTAAGTTTGCGACAGCGGAAGTCTTAATAATCACCTGAGAATAAACATGCTTAAAACGTCAACAAAAATGTTGGTGAGTTATAGGTTTAACCTATATATATCAAATCATAATAACAGACCACAAGATTTCATATTTCAATACACATCCCATACATAGAGGTAAAAATCATTCATATGGTGAACACCTGGTAACCGACATTAACAAGATGCATATATAAGAATATCCCCATCATTCCGGGACACCCTTCGGATATGATATAAATTTCGAAGTACTAAAGCATCCGGTACTTTGGATGGGGTTTGTTAGGCCCAATAGATCTATCTTTAGGATTCGCGTCAATTAGGGTGTCTGTTCCCTAATTCTTAGATTACCAGACTTAATAAAAAGGGGCATATTCGATTTCGATAATTCAACCATAGAATGTAGTTTCACGTACTTGTATCTATTTTGTAAATCATTTATAAAACCTGCATGTATTCTCATCCCAAAAATATTAGATTTTAAAAGTGGGACTATAACTCACTTTCACAGATTTTTACTTCGTCGGGAAGTAAGACTTGGCCACTGGTTGATTCACGAACCTATAACAATATATACATATATATCAAAGTATGTTCAAAATATATTTACAACACTTTTAATATATTTTGATGTTTTAAGTTTATTAAGTCAGCTGTCCTCGTTAGTAACCTACAACTAGTTGTCCACAATTAGATGTACAGAAATAAATCGATAAATATTATCTTGAATCAATCCACGACCCAGTGTATACGTATCTCAGTATTGATCACAACTCAAACTATATATATTTTGGAATCAACCTCAACCCTGTATAGCTAACTCCAACATTCACATATAGAGTGTCTATGGTTGTTCCGAAATATATATAGATGTGTCGACATGATAGGTCGAAACATTGTATACGTGTCTATGGTATCTCAAGATTACATAATATACAATACAAGTTGATTAAGTTATGGTTGGAATAGATTTGTTACCAATTTTCACGTAGCTAAAATGAGAAAAATTATCCAATCTTGTTTTACCCATAACTTCTTCATTTTAAATCCGTTTTGAGTGAATCAAATTGCTATGGTTTTATATTGAACTCTATTTTATGAATCTAAACAGAAAAAGTATAGGTTTATAGTCGGAAAAATAAGTTACAAGTCGTTTTTGTAAAGGTAATCATTTCAGTCGAAAGAACGACGTCTAGATGACCATTTTAGAAAACATACTTCCACTTTGAGTTTAACCATAATTTTTGGATATAGTTTCATGTTCATAATAAAAATCATTTTCTCAGAATAACAACTTTTAAATCAAAGTTTATCATAGTTTTTAATTAACTAACCCAAAACAGCCCGCGGTGTTACTACGACGGCGTAAATCCGGTTTTACGGTGTTTTTCGTGTTTCCAGGTTTTAAATCATTAAGTTAGCATATCATATAGATATATAACATGTGTTTAGTTGATTTTAAAAGTCAAGTTAGAAGGATTAACTTTTGTTTGCGAACAAGTTTAGAATTAACTAAACTATGTTCTAGTGATTACAAGTTTAAACCTTCGAATAAGATAGCTTTATATGTATGAATCGAATGATGTTATGAACATCATTACTACCTTAAGTTCCTTGGATAAACCTACTGGAAAAGAGAAAAATGGATTTAGCTTCAACGGATCCTTGGATGGCTCGAAGTTCTTGAAGCAGAATCATGACACGAAAACAAGTTCAAGTAAGATCATCACTTGAAATAAGATTGTTATAGTTATAGAAATTGAACCAAAGTTTGAATATGATTATTACCTTGTATTAGAATGATAACCTACTGTAAGAAACAAAGATTTCTTGAGTTTGGATGATCACCTTACAAGATTGGAAGTGAGCTAGCAAACTTGAAAGTATTCTTGATTTTATGAAACTAGAACTTTTGGAATTTATGAAGAACACTTAGAACTTGAAGATAGAACTTGAGAGAGATCAATTAGATGAAGAAAATTGAAGAATGAAAGTGTTTGTAGGTATTTTTGGTCGTTGGTGTATGGATTAGATATAAAGGATATGTAATTTTGTTTTCATGTAAATAAGTCATGAATGATTACTCATATTTTTGTAATTTTATGAGATATTTCATGCTAGTTGCCAAATGATGGTTCCCACATGTGTTAGGTGACTCACATGGGCTGCTAAGAGCTGATCATTGGAGTTTATATACCAATAGTACATACATCTAAAAGCTGTGTATTGTACGAGTACGAATACGGGTGCATACGAGTAGAATTGTTGATGAAACTGAACGAGGATGTAATTGTAAGCATTTTTGTTAAGTAGAAGTATTTTGATAAGTGTATTGAAGTCTTTCAAAAGTGTATGAATACATATTAAAACACTACATGTATATACATTTTAACTGAGTCGTTAAGTCATCGTTAGTCGTTACATGTAAATGTTGTTTTGAAACCTTTAGGTTAACGATCTTGTTAAATGTTGTTAACCCAATGTTTATAATATCAAAAGAGATTTTAAATTATTATATTATCATGATATTATGATGTACGAATATCTCTTAATATGATATATATACATTAAATGTCGTTACAACGATAATCGTTACATATATGTCTCGTTTCAAAATCATTAAGTTAGTAGTCTTGTTTTTACATATGTAGTTCATTTTTAATATACTTAATGATATGTTTACTTATAATAATATCATGTTAACTATATATATAACCATATATATGTCATCATATAGTTTTTACAAGTTTTAACGTTCGTGAATCACCGGTCAACTTGGGTGGTCAATTGTCTATATGAAACCTATTTCAATTAATCAAGTCTTAACAAGTTTGATTGCTTAACATGTTGGAAACATTTAATCATGTAAATATCAATCTCAATTAATATATATAAACATGGAAAAGTTCGGGTCACTACAGTACCTACCCGTTAAATAAATTTCGTCCCGAAATTTTAAGCAGTTGGAGGTGTTGACGTATCTTCTGGAAATAAATGCGGGTATTTCTTCTTCATCTAATCTTCACACTCCCAGGTGAACTCGGGTCCTCTACGAGCATTCCATCGAACCTTAACAATTGGTATCTTGTTTTGCTTAAGTCTCTTAACCTCACGATCCATTATTTCGACGGGTTCTTCGATGAATTGAAGTTTTTCGTTGATTTGGATTTCATCTAACGGAATAGTGAGATCTTCTTTAGCAAAACATTTCTTCAAATTCGAGACGTGGAAAGTGTTATGTACAGCCGCGAGTTGTTGAGGTAACTCAAGTCGGTAAGCTACTGGTCCGACACGATCAATAATCTTGAATGGTCCAATATACCTTGGATTTAATTTCCCTCGTTTACCAAATCGAACAACGCCTTTCCAAGGTGCAACTTTAAGCATGACCATCTCTCCAATTTCAAATTCTATATCTTTTCGTTTAATGTCAGCGTAGCTCTTTTGTCGACTTTGGGCGGTTTTCAACCGTTGTTGAATTTGGATGATCTTCTCGGTAGTTTCTTGTATAATCTCCGGACCCGTAATCTGTCTATCCCCCACTTCACTCCAACAAATCGGAGACCTGCACTTTCTACCATAAAGTGCTTCAAACGGCGCCATCTCAATGCTTGAATGGTAGCTGTTGTTGTAGGAAAATTCTGCTAACGGTAGATGTCGATCCCAACTGTTTCCGAAATCAATAACACATGCTCGTAGCATGTCTTCAAGCGTTTGTATCGTCCTTTCGCTCTGCCCATCAGTTTGTGGATGATAGGCAGTACTCATGTCTAGACGAGTTCCTAATGCTTGCTGTAATGTCTGCCAGGATCTTGAAATAAATCTGCCATCCCTATCAGAGATAATAGAGATTGGTATTCCATGTCTGGAGACGACTTCCATCAAATACAGTCGTGCTAACTTCTCCATCTTGTCATCTTCTCTTATTGGCAGGAAGTGTGCTGACTTGGTGAGACGATCAACTATTACCCAAATAGTATCAAAACCACTTGCAGTCCTTGGCAATTTAGTGATGAAATCCATGGTAATGTTTTCCCATTTCCATTCCGGGATTTCGGGTTGTTGAAGTAGACCTGATGGTTTCTGATGCTCAGCTTTGACCTTAGAACACGTCAAACATTCTCCTACGTATTTAGCAACATCGGCTTTCATACCCGGCCACCAAAAATGTTTCTTGAGATCCTTGTACATCTTCCCCGTTCCAGGATGTATTGAGTATCTGGTTTTATGAGCTTCTCTAAGTACCATTTCTCTCATATCTCCAAATTTTGGTACCCAAATCCTTTCAGCCCTATACCGGGTTCCGTCTTCCCGAATATTAAGATGCTTCTCCGATCCTTTGGGTATTTCATCCTTTAAATTTCCCTCTTTTAAAACTCCTTGTTGCGCCTCCTTTATTTGAGTAGTAAGGTTATTATGAATCATTATATTCATAGATTTTACTCGAATGGGTTCTCTGTCCTTCCTGCTCAAGGCATCGGCTACCACATTTGCCTTCCCCGGGTGGTAACGAATCTCAAAGTCGTAATCATTCAATAATTCAATCCACCTACGCTGCCTCATATTCAGTTGTTTCTGATTAAATATGTGTTGAAGACTTTTGTGGTCAGTATATATAATACTTTTGACCCCATATAAGTAGTGCCTCCAAGTCTTTAATGCAAACACAACCGCGCCTAATTCCAAATCATGCGTCGTATAATTTTGTTCGTGAATCTTCAATTGTCTAGACGCATAAGCAATCACCTTCGTTCATAGCATTAATACACAACCGAGACCTTGCTTTGATGCGTCACAATAAATCACAAAATAATCATTCCCTTCAGGCAATGACAATATAGGTGCCGTAGTTAGCTTTTTCTTCAATAACTGAAACGCTTTCTCTTGTTCATCATTCCATTCAAATTTCTTCCCTTTATGCGTTAATGCAGTCAAGGGTTTTGCTATTCTGGAAAAGTCTTGGATGAACCTTCTGTAGTAACCAGCTAGTCCTAAAAACTGGCGTATGTGTTTCGGAGTTTTCGGGATTTCCCACTTTTCAACAGTTTCTATCTTTGCCGGATCCACCTTAATACCTTCTTTGTTCACTATGTGACCGAGGAATTGAACTTCTTCCAACCAAAATGCACACTTTGAAAACTTAGCGTACAATTCTTCCTTCCTCAATACTTCTAACACCTTTCTCAAATGTTCACCGTATTCTTGGTCATTCTTTGAGTAAATAAGTATGTCATCAATGAAAACAATGACAAACTTGTCAAGGTATGGTCCACACACTCGGTTCATAAGGTCCATGAACACAGCTAGTGCATTAGTTAAACCAAACGGCATGACCATAAACTCGTAATGACCGTAACGTGTTCTGAAAGCAGTCTTTGGAATATCATCTTCTTTCACCCGCATTTGATGATACCCGGAACGTAAGTCAATCTTTGAATAAATAGACGAGCCTTGTAGTTGATCAAATAAGTCGTCGATTCTCGGTAGTGGGTAGCGGTTCTTGATGGTAAGTTTGTTCAACTCTCGGTAGTCGATACACAACCTGAATGTACCATCTTTCTTCTTGACAAACAAAACAGGAGCTCCCCACGGTGATGTGCTTGGTCGAATGAAACCACGCTCTAAAAGTTCTTGTAATTGGCTTTGCAGTTCTTTCATCTCGCTGGGTGCGAGTCTGTAAGGAGCACGAGCTATTGGTGCAGCTCCTGGTACAAGATCTATTTGAAATTCAACAGATCGATGTGGGGGTAATCCCGGTAATTCTTTCGGAAATACATCGGGAAATTCTTTTGCAATGGGAACATCATTGATGCTCTTTTCTTCAGTTTGTACTTTCTCGACGTGTGCTAGAACAGCATAGCAACCTTTTCTTATTAGTTTTTGTGCCTTCAAATTACTAATAAGATGTAGCTTCGTGTTGCCCTTTTCTCCGTACACCATTAAGGGTTTTCCTTTTTCTCGTATAATGCGAATTGCATTTTTGTAACAGACGATCTCTGCTTTCACTTCTTTCAACCAGTCCATACCGATTATCACATCAAAACTCCCTAACTCTACTGGTATCAAATCAATCTTAAATGTTTCGCTAACCAGTTTAATTTCTCGATTCCGACATATATTATCTGCTGAAATTAATTTACCATTTGCTAATTCGAGTAAAAATTTACTATCCAAAGGCGTCAATGGACAACTTAATTTAGCACAAAAATCTCTACTCATATAGCTTCTATCCGCACCCGAATCAAATAAAACGTAAGCAGATTTATTGTCAATAAGAAACGTACCCGTAACAAGCTCCGGGTCTTCCTGTGCCTCTGCCGCATTAATATTGAAAACTCTTCCGCGGCCTTGTCCATTCGTGTTCTCCTGGTTCGGGCAATTTCTAATAATGTGGCCCGGTTTTCCACATTTATAACAAACTACATTGGCATAACTTGCTCCGACACTACTTGCTCGGCCATTACTCATTCCGACACCATTTGTTCCTTTCGTTCTATTAACCCCTGGTCCGTAGACCTCACACTTCGCCGCGCTATGACCATTTCTTTTACACTTGTTGCAAAATTTGGTGCAGAACCCCGAGTGATACTTTTCACACCTTTGGCATAGCTGCTTCTGATTGTTGTTGTTGTTGCGGTTATTATTGTTGTTGAGATGATTGTTGTAGTTGCTGTTGCTGTTGTTGTTGTTGTTGGGCCGTTTGTTGTAGTTGCGATTGATGTTGCGATTATTGGGATAATTGTTGCGATTGCTGTTGTTGTTGTATTGGTGATTCTTATCACCGTTTTCCTCCCACTTTCTTTTGACTTGCTTCATATTGGCCTCTTCAGCAGTCTGTTCTTTAATTCTTTCTTCAATCTGGTTCACTAGTTTGTGAGCCATTCTACATGCCTGTTGTATGGAGGCGGGCTCGTGTGAACTTATATCTTCTTGGATTCTTTCCGGTAATCCTTTCACAAACGCGTCGATCTTCTCTTCCTCATCTTCGAATGCTCCCGGACACAATAGGCACAATTCTGTGAATCGTCTTTCGTACGTGGTAATATCAAATCCTTGGGTTCGTAACCCTCTAAGTTCTGTCTTGAGCTTATTGACCTCGGTTCTGGGACGGTACTTCTCGTTCATCAAGTGCTTGAATGCTGACCACGGTAGTGCGTACGCATCGTCTTGTCCCACTTGCTCTAGATAGGTATTCCACCATGTTAACGCAGAACCTGTGAAGGTATGCGTAGCGTACTTCACTTTGTCCTCTTCAGTACACTTACTTATGGCAAACACTGATTCGACCTTCTCGGTCCACCGTTTCAATCCGATCGGTCCTTCGGTTCCATCAAATTCCAAAGGTTTGCAGGCAGTGAATTCTTTGTAGGTGCATCCTACACGATTTCCTGTACTGCTAGATCCAAGGTTATTATTGGTATGTAGCGCAGCCTGTACTGCGGCTATGTTTGAAGCTAGAAAAGTACGGAATTCCTCTTCATTCATATTCACGGTGTGTCGAGTAGTCGGTGCCTTTTCCTTCAAAATAGTCAAATGGAACAAGTTAATCATACAGAATATTAAGAGTAGTTAATAGTATTTCGTAGCATAATATGAACTCATTTATAAAAGCTTTTTCTTCATATTAGCGTTTTATAAGTTTAAATTCGGGTAGTACCTACCCGTTAAGTTCATACTTAGTAGCTAATATACAATTCAACTACTACAATTCTATATGAAAAACTGATTATAATAATATTTCGCGTTCAAACTTTTATACAATATTTTACAAACTTACAATACCGCTTATTTTACATAAAGCATGAAATATAGCACACAATAACTTTGATACAAGATAGTTGTGAAGATAATTCTAGCTAGCACACAAGTCGTTCAGCAAAGGCAATAAAGACACGTAATTCATACGTCCAGAAACAAGTCATGCATTCTGGTTTTACTAGGATTACTTCCCATCCTTGGTCTTGTGGAACATAACCGTTATGGCCGTTGATAAGACATCGTGTTGTAACGTCATCAAAAGGACGAGGGTTACGTAATGTCCAACAGTCCCGTAACAATCTAAAAACCTCATTTCTTACCCCAATTACCGACTCCGTCACTTGTGGGAACGTTTTGTTTAATAGTTGTAGCCCGATGTTCTTGTTCTCACTTTGGTGAGAAGCGAACATTACTAATCCGTAAGCATAACATGCTTCTTTATGTTGCATGTTAGCCGCTTTTTCTAAATCATGAAGTCCAATATTCGGATATATTGAGTCAAAATAATTTCTTAACCCATTGCGTAAAATAGCATTTGGGTTCCCCGCAATATATGCGTCAAAGTAAACACATCGTAACTTATGGGTTTCCCAATGTGATATCCCCCATCTTTCAAACGAAAGTCTCTTATAAACCAAGACATTCTTGGAACGTTCTTCGAATGTCTTACAAACTGATCTCGCCTTAAATAGTTGTGCCGAGGAATTCTGACCGACTCTAGACAAGATTTCATCAATCATGTCTCCGGGTAGGTCTCTTAAAATATTGGGTTGTCTATCCATTTTTTGTTTTTAAACTGTAAAATAGACAAGAGTTAGATTCATAAAAAAAATACTTATTAATACAAGCAATTTTTTACATATATCATAAAGCATAAGCACACTATATTACATATATTACACCACACGAATACAACTATCTTATTCCGACTCGCTTGTTTCTTCTTCTTCGGTTTTGGTTCGTTTTGCCAAGTTTCTAGGGATATATGATGTTCCCCCAATACGAGCCGTAATTTTCCACATTGGTTTAGAAAAACTTGGTGGTTTAGAGGTTCCCGGGTCATTGTTACAACTTAAGGACTTCGGGGGTTGACGATACATATAAAGTTCATCGGGGTTGGAATTAGATTTCTCTATTTTTATGCCCTTTCCCTTATTATTTTCTTTTGCCTTTTTAAATTCAGTTGGGGTAATTTCTATAACATCATCGGAATTCTCGTCGGAATCCGATTCATCGGAGAATTGGTAATCCTCCCAATATTTTGCTTCCTTGGCGGAAACACCATTGGTCATAATTAACCTTGGTCGGTTGGTTGAGGATTTTCTTTTACTTAACCGTTTTATTATTTCCCCCACCGGTTCTATTTCTTCATCCGGTTCCGATTCTTCTTCCGGTTCCGATTCTTCTTCCGGTTCCGACTCTTCTTCCGGTTCCTCTTCGGGAACTTGTGAATCAGTCCACGAATCATTCCAATTTACATTTGACTCTTCATTATTATTAGGTGAGTCAATGGAACTTGTTCTAGAGGTAGACATCTATCACATAATATCAAACACGTTAAGAGATTAATATATCACATAATATTCACATGTTAAAAATATATAGTTTCCAACAAAATTTGTTAAGCAATCATTTTTCAACTAAACACGGTCGAAGTCCAGACTCACTAATGCATCCTAACAAACTCGATAAGACACACTAATGCAAAATTCTGGTTCTCTAAGACCAACGCTCGGATACCAACTGAAATGTCCCGTTCTTATTGATTAAAAACGTTCCATATTAATTGATTTCGTTGCGAGGTTTTGACCTCTATATGAGACGTTTTTCAAAGGCTGCATTCATTTTAAAACAAACCATAACCTTTATTTCATCAATAAAGGTTTAAAAAGCTTTACGTAGATTATCAAATAATGATAATCTAAAATATCCTGTTTACACACGACCATTACATAATGGTTTACAATACAAATATGTTACAATAAAATAAGTTTCTTGAATGCAGTTTTTACACAATATCATACAAGCATGGACTCCAAATCTCGTCCTTATTTAAGTATGCGACAGCGGAAGTCTTAATAATCACCTGAGAATAAACATGCTTAAAACGTCAACAAAAATGTTGGTGAGTTATAGGTTTAACCTATATATATCAAATCATAATAATAGACCACAAGATTTCATATTTCAATACACATCCCATACATAGAGGTAAAAATCATTCATATGGTGAACACCTGGTAACCGACATTAACAAGATGCATATATAAGAATATCCCCATTATTCCGGGACACCCTTCGGATATGATATAAATTTCGAAGTACTAAAGCATCCGGTACTTTGGATGGGGTTTGTTAGGCCCAATAGATCTATCTTTAGGATTCGCGTCAATTAGGGTGTCTGTTCCCTAATTCTTAGATTACCAGACTTAATAAAAAGGGGCATATTCGATTTCGATAATTCAACCATAGAATGTAGTTTCACGTACTTGTGTCTATTTTGTAAATCATTTATAAAACCTGCATGTATTCTCATCCCAAAAATATTAGATTTTAAAAGTGGGACTATAACTCACTTTCACAGATTTTTACTTCGTCGGGAAGTAAGACTTGGCCACTGGTTGATTCACGAACCTATAACAATATATACATATATATCAAAGTATGTTCAAAATATATTTACAACACTTTTAATATATTTTGATGTTTTAAGTTTATTAAGTCAACTGTCCTCGTTAGTAACCTACAACTAGTTGTCCACAATTAGATGTACAGAAATAAATCGATAAATATTATCTTGAATCAATCCACGACCCAGTGTATACGTATCTCAGTATTGATCACAACTCAAACTATATATATTTTGGAATCAACCTCAACCCTGTATAGCTAACTCCAACATTCACATATAGAGTGTCTATGGTTGTTCCGAAATATATATAGATGTGTCGACATGATAGGTCGAAACATTGTATACGTGTCTATGGTATCTCAAGATTACATAATATACAATACAAGTTGATTAAGTTATGGTTGGAATAGATTTGTTACCAATTTTCACGTAGCTAAAATGAGAAAAATTATCCAATCTTGTTTTACCCATAACTTCTTCATTTTAAATCCGTTTTGAGTGAATCAAATTGCTATGGTTTCATATTGAACTCTATTTTATGAATCTAAACAGAAAAAGTATAGGTTTATAGTCGGAAAAATAAGTTACAAGTCGTTTTTGTAAAGGTAATCATTTCAGTCGAAAGAACGACGTCTAGATGACCATTTTAGAAAACATACTTCCACTTTGAGTTTAACCATAATTTTTGGATATAGTTTCATGTTCATAATAAAAATCATTTTCTCAGAATAACAACTTTTAAATCAAAGTTTATCATAGTTTTTAATTAACTAACCCAAAACAGCCCGCGGTGTTACTACGACGGCGTAAATCCGGTTTTACGGTGTTTTTCGTGTTTCCAGGTTTTAAATCATTAAGTTAGCATATCATATAGATATATAACATGTGTTTAGTTGATTTTAAAAGTCAAGTTAGAAGGATTAACTTTTGTTTGCGAACAAGTTTAGAATTAACTAAACTATGTTCTAGTGATTACAAGTTTAAACCTTCGAATAAGATAGCTTTATATGTATGAATCGAATGATGTTATGAACATCATTACTACCTTAAGTTCCTTGGATAAACCTACTGGAAAAGAGAAAAATGGATCTAGCTTCAACGGATCCTTGGATGGCTCGAAGTTCTTGAAGCAGAATCATGACACGAAAACAAGTTCAAGTAAGATCATCACTTGAAATAAGATTGTTATAGTTATAGAAATTGAACCAAAGTTTGAATATGATTATTACCTTGTATTAGAATGATAACCTACTGTAAGAAACAAAGATTTCTTAAGGTTGGATGATCACCTTACAAGATTGGAAGTGAGCTAGCAAACTTGAAAGTATTCTTGATTTTATGAAACTAGAACTTTTGGAATTTATGAAGAACACTTAGAACTTGAAGATAGAACTTGAGAGAGATCAATTAGATGAAGAAAATTGAAGAATGAAAGTGTTTGTAGGTGTTTTTGGTCGTTGGTGTATGGATTAGATATAAAGGATATGTAATTTTGTTTTCATGTAAATAAGTCATGAATGATTACTCATATTTTTGTAATTTTATGAGATATTTCATGCTAGTTGCCAAATGATGGTTCCCACATGTGTTAGGTGACTCACATGGGCTGCTAAGAGCTGATCATTGGAGTGTATATACCAATAGTACATACATCTAAAAGCTGTGTATTGTACGAGTACGAATACGGGTGCATACGAGTAGAATTGTTGATGAAACTGAACGAGGATGTAATTGTAAGCATTTTTGTTAAGTAGAAGTATTTTGATAAGTGTATTGAAGTCTTTCAAAAGTGTATGAATACATATTAAAACACTACATGTATATACATTTTAACTGAGTCGTTAAGTCATCGTTAGTCGTTACATGTAAATGTTGTTTTGAAACCTTTAGGTTAACGATCTTGTTAAATGTTGTTAACCCAATGTTTATAATATCAAAAGAGATTTTAAATTATTATATTATCATGATATTATGATTATGATGTACGAATATCTCTTAATATGATATATATACATTAAATGTCGTTACAACGATAATCGTTACATATATGTCTCGTTTCAAAATCATTAAGTTAGTAGTCTTGTTTTTACATATGTAGTTCATTGTTAATATACTTAATGATATGTTTACTTATAATAATATCATGTTAACTATATATATAACCATATATATGTCATCATATAGTTTTTACAAGTTTTAACGTTCGTGAATCACCGGTCAACTTGGGTGGTCAATTGTCTATATGAAACCTATTTCAATTAATCAAGTCTTAACAAGTTTGATTGCTTAACATGTTGGAAACATTTAATCATGTAAATATCAATCTCAATTAATATATATAAACATGGAAAAGTTCGGGTCACTACAACTCGGCGAAACGCTATATTTTTAATTTATTTTTGTATAAATATATTTATATATATTTTTAGAAAAATAATATAAAATTTAAAAAAAAACACGTTTTTCAAACTCCACGACTCGCGGAGTTTGCAGGCTTAAAACTCCCCGACTCGCGGAGCCACCCTGACAGGCGCACCCAGGAACCCTACTTCGCATTTATTACGGAATAATATTAATTATTATTATTTTAAAACCCTAATTAGGTTTAATTAATTTAATATTTAATTTTTAGTTTTAATTAAATTTGTAATAATTACTTTTAATTAGTTTTATTATATATAAAAATTAATACTTTTATAAAATAAAAATATAAAAATAATGTTTTTATAAAAATTATACTTTTTACAACTTTAAGTTTATTTTTATATTTTGTATTTTTTTTAGTGTAATATTTGTATCTTTATTGTTCGTAGCTAGTTTTAAGTTCTAGTATTTTGCCGTAGCTTATTTTTATTTTCAGATTTTTAGGCTTTGCCGTTAAATCCCTTAAGTGCTATTCCTTTAGACTAAGATTTAGGTGCTTTAGAATTTTGCGACGATTTTAAAATTTTAGTGCCTTTTAAGTCACGACTCGCTACTTTCTTATTTTTATTTTTTGACGTTTTTCGACGCACATTCTTTTTCTTTCTTATTTCTCGACGCTTTAGTTTTTAGGACTTAGAAATTTTCTCTATTTCTTATCTAATATCTCAAACGGAAAGAAAAATTATTTAAGTGGTTAAATTAATGGACGTTGACAATTTTCTGCTTCGTAGTAATAGTTGGATTTGTTAGTGGCTGAGTTGTGAGCTTCTGATTTAAAGGGTTCTGGCTCCCTGCTGCATCTTTTGGCTATACGAAACGTGGGTAAAAGCAGAAAAGTCTATTAATTGGACAACTTATATAAGTTTTTCTATTTTTATAACAAATAGGATAATTAGTAAATGCACCACATTGTAGCTAAAATTTGGCCATCGCAATAAAATGGAAAATTTTGAAAACAAGGCTATGGAAACTCTTTTTGATATCCAAAATCAATTAAATCAATACTCTCAAATGGGTGTTGATGACAATTCGTTCGGTCAATATTGGATCACGAATGACGAAACAATAACTGGTTGTGAAATCTGTGGAGATTATCACTCAACATGGGAATGTTATTATTACGTTCCTATGGAAAATTACGCACCCACGGAACCTGAATGGAATGATTATGAAGAATACAATTCAAATTGGGATTATTCCCAAGAATATTTCCAAACTCAACAACCAGTAGATGAGGAAAATTACGTGTCTGAAAATTTATTAGACAATATGAAAATCAAACTCGAAGAACTCAATGCTCAAAATGAACAAATGAGAGAGTTTGTAAACCGGCAAGCTGAAACTCTATCAAACTACACACCTGTTGATCTGAGGAGTCGTGTGCAAGAAAATCTCATATCATCGAATTTTGATGAATTCGAGAGCTCCGAAATCACCAATTATCCCGATGATACTTTTTATTCAGCTTTAGCAATTTCACAACATATCGACACATTAGCCTCAACCGACGAAATCATCGATCCATCTATGGATGAAGAAGAAGTAAGGATGACAAATTGGTACTCTTGGGAAAATGATAACATTGAAAATTTTACCCCCGAGACCAAAATGGTGGGACCGATAAGTACCGTTAATGAAGAAGAATTTGCTTCAATCCAGCCACAACCTTCCAACCCAATATTCTCAATAGACGAGTCATCTACCAAAGATGAACTACAAGCTGTAATAGATATTGACACCTCAAATTTCACCCAATTAGGTAATAGAGGTGAAAACTTTGATTCCGAGAATGAACGAAAGGAAGTGTTAGGAATTGTCCACCCTATAGAAATATGTATGTCGGTGTATATCGATCCATTTGACCAAGAACCAGAAAAGAGACATATCCATTTACTAAAAGCTACACTTAAAAAAGAATTAAGTAGTGATATTCGGGTGGGTCTAAACTTTAAACCCATTGATATATTTTATACCACCAGAGATGTAAATAACTGGCTCACTATTTTAATTCGTGGAACTTATTCTACCGACTTCACATGTCGTCAGCTAAGTGTGGGGAAGTCTAACCCCACTTAACGTTAAATTAGGGGTTCGGGTTAGTGCATAACTCGTTAATAAAAATGCATGATTAGGGTAAAAGACGCTTTTTCAAATATTAGTAAATAGTTCAGAAAAACAGCCGTTTTTGAAAAAAAGCATGTGTGATAAAACAAGAAGGAATGAACGATGAGGCGCGCCATCTATCATTCGACGAGCTTTGTAATTACAAACTGGGTATTTTTAATCACTTTTCTACACTTATCACCCTCGTGAATTTATAATTATAGTCTGATTTCATGCAAATGAGGGCATTGCATGATCTCAAGTGTGGGGAAAGGTTATAAATTCTCTCGGGTTTGCACTTAGTTTATTTGCCAAATTTTGTGAAAATTTTAAAAATTTTCAAATAAATGAATTCAAAATCATGTTTATACATATTTATGAACGATGAAAATTAGGTGTTAATACCGAAATTATCGTTACCTCGAAAAGGACATAAATTGAGAAACACCCTAAAATGATTGAATTCATTTAAAATGGAATAAAGGAGAATAAAAAGGCAAAGAAAGAAACTAAGTGTGGGGAGAATGTACCAAATTATTCAATTAAAAACTATCTATCACATGTTTCTGTAAAGTTATGGCAGGTACTTTTGTTTTGGACGATTTTAATCAGTTTTACCCTATTTACTGTAATATATTTGAAAGAAAAGATGGATCTACATGATGAATCAATTCCATCATTAAAAGGAAGTAAAGTCTTCCGAAAAAGACACGCGCTTCTTGATTTAGGTCATGAAGTTGTCGTCCAGACCAGCTGTAGGTTGACGAAAAATCTAGAAAAGTCATCACTAAAATCAGCAGAAAATCCACGGACCTCAGCATCAAACAGGGTCTCCAGGTGGTCAGATTTATCCTAACCATGAGAAGGATTTATCTCGTACAATGGGGGGCACCGTGCAAATTAGCTTGATAAGACTAATGAATCAGATCCCCAGAAAGGATAATCTCGTTAAAGATTAAAAATCAGCTTTTAAGACTGATATTACTCAATCCTTGAGATTGACCTTAAAGATTGAGAATTCAAACTCGTGAAATTCAATGATATCTAAACTCGAGCTTGAACGAGAAAATATTTTGATCAAAATTACAAACCGATTTGTTTTCTGAAAACCCATTTTTAATGCGTTCATTACCATTGAACGTAAAATCCTAGGAATTCACCTGGAATTCATTAGGTCACCTGAACCAAATCGGGTGTCAACCGTAAGAACGGTGGTTGCATAGCATGGTCGGAGACAGGACCTTGTGCCAGACCGAAAAAATTATAGGATGATCTTACTATTGCTCCTACAAAGGATAGTAATAGCATCCGACACGTTTTTGGACCATAATCAAATGCATGTCATTAGACATTGCCTTAACAGTTTCTTGTTCATCGCTTTCCTTTACAACCGGACGGTAGTTTGTCGAAAGGTAATATACGGGACAAGTAAACTGGACGTGTTGCTTTCCTAATACAAGGTTAGCAAGTGGGTAACACAAAACCACAAGTGTTGAGCTAAAATTTTCAAATCTGAAACCCACACAACCCACAAAAATATTTTGCAAACACTGGTGAAGGGTTATTCCGGAAAACTTGTCTAGGGTAAAAGCTAGATTGAATTTTTAAAAGATCAAATATTTTCATAAAGATCCAATTTCCTAACGGATCTAAATTTTCATTGTCATGTGGGACTGTAAACCGCCTTTTAAATGTGCACTTTGCTTTGGAAACCGAAAGTAAATCGGCAATTTGATTGCAAGTGTCGTTGACCTAAACCCGAGGCAACTATGGATGACACACCCACCTTTAACCATGGTTCTATCATTACTATCATTATTTATACCGCCATCTCAAAATCACTGATGTATAAAGTGTGAAGAATAAAGAAGTGATTCGTGTGATGTATTATATTATTTCAAGTTATGTATTGCTTGAGGACAAGCAACGTTCAAGTGTGGGGATATTTGATAGTACTCCAAATGAACATATATTTAGTAGCAATATCCTCCCAATATGTAAATTATTTAGTTGTAATTTTCCTATTGTAAGTTGTAATCGATTATATTAAATAAGTGCGAAGACAAAAGGCGAAAACGAAGATTTGAAGACACAAACGTCCAAAAAGCTCAAATGTACAAGATACAATTCAAAAGGTTCAATTTATTGATGAGAAACGTCTAAAAATGACAAGAGTACAAGTTACAAAACGCAAAGTACACGATATAAAATAGTACGCATTGACGTTCGAAAATCCGGAATCGGGACATGAGTCAACTATCAACGCCCGACGCAACGGACTAAAAATTACAAGTCTACTATGCACAAGAATATAATATAATATATAAATAATTATATTAATTATTTATATTTTATATTTATATATAAATTATGTCGACAAGCAAGGTTCCAAAAATATGTGAGCTGGATTTTCAAACTCCACGACTCGCGGAGTTTGCAGGCTTAAAACTCCACGACTCGCGGAGCTGTCAAAAATCAAAACGCCTATAAAAGGCCATGCATTCTGCTGAGTAAAAATATAATAAATAATAATAATAATACCCTGTAATAAATAAATAAATATATATATATATATATATATATAATATATATAGTATAGGGTAGTTTTATATTAGATTAGTTCGGGTTATGTAAAGGTTATTTTACGGGTTTTTGAAGTCGAAATTCTGTCCGTGTGACACTACGCGATAAATACTCAATGTAAGTTATGTTCTCCTTTTTAAATTAATGTCTCGTAACTAAGTTGTTATTATGCTTATTTAAATTGAAGTAATCGTGATGTTGGGCTAAATATTAAAAATGGGGTAATTGGGCTTTGTACCATAATTGGGGTTTGGACAAAAGAACAACACTTGTGGAAATTAGACTATGGGCTATTAATGGGTTTTATATTAACTAAACAATACCTTGTTAATTTAATATACAAACTTATAATTTGACGTATTTATATATAACCACATACGCTTGACTGGGTACGGTGGGCGGGATATCTATAAATACTAATAATTATTCATTTTACCGGACACGGAACTGGATTAATAGTTAATAGACTTGTTGAAACAGGGGTGAATTACATTCAAGGGTAATTGGTGTAATTGTTAACAAAGTAGTAAAACCTTGGTTTACACGCAGTCGATAACCTGGTGTATTCATTAAACAAAGTATTAAAACCTTGTTACAATTCGAATCCCCAATTAGTTGGAATATTTGACTTAGGAAATAAGAATAATTTGACGAAGGCTTTCGCTCTTTATATTTATGACTGATGGACTGTTATAGACAAAAACCAGACGGACATATCAAATAATCCAGGACAAAGGACAATTAACCCATGGGAATAAACTAAAAATCAACACGTCAAACATCATGATTACGGAAGTTTAAATAAGCATAATATATTTTATTTCATATTTCCTCGTACTTTTATTTATTGTCATTTTAATTATTGTTATTTATTTTATATTGTTATTTAAATATCGTCATTTACTATACGCTTCGCTTAAAATATAAATCGACAAACCGGTCATTAAACGGTAAACCCCCTTTTATATATTATTATATATAATTATATATATTTTGTACAAATATAGTTGTTTAAAAATATAGTGTGCAATAAGCCCGCTCCCTGTGGAACGAACCGGACTTCCTAAAAACTATACTACTCTACGATTAGGTACACTGCGTATAGTGTTGTAGCAAGGTTTAGGTATATCCCATCTGTAAATAATTAAAACTTGTGTAACTATTTCGTACCCCCACACTACGACATCAATCCGAACTATCCGACATTCACTACCTCAAACTATGAGTCCAACCAACAGGGACAATCGTAGTACCCGAAATATTGTGAATACGAACAACCCGATATTCACATCCCAAACCACACGCAAGAATGGTACTCCCATTCCCCATCGGTACTTGAATATAACGTTATACCCTACCGTCGCTACCGATATAACACTACTCCAACACAATATCCGTTATTGTATAATGACATGTATCACTATCCCCCGAGTGATGTCTTAAACACCGCGACTAACTCACCCCCATGACAATGTGGTGTCTTGAACACCACGACAATTTCACATGTCAATCAAACCAATGAGTGGTGTCTTAAACACCGCGACAATCCCACTCGTTACGTAAAATGTGGTGTTTTGAACACCGCGACAATCCCACATTTCACACTACACAAATAAATACATTATATACGTACACGCATATACGTACACGCATCATTCGTACGTGTACACATCGCCACCACAATCGAGCAAGAACCACCTATATCGCACATAGGCTCAAGACAATAATTCTCTAAAAGAGAATCCGACACGCACATCCCTTAACCGAGGGATCTCACCTTGCTCGTCAAACACGTCCCTTATCTCTCAACGAGATTTACCACATTACCACCTCGGTGATAATTCAAATCCAAAATCATAAGTACAAATTAACCGAAATTGTACTCTACCACAAGTCGATCAAATCTAGGTCCCGACACAAATTTCGGATCTACTAAAAACGTCATCCGAATTCTCACACTAAAACCTCCTCGTGCGGGATTGAAACTCCCCCACTTGGAACTACGTTCCATAACCGCATCTTGTACACCCGTACAATGCTACCAAAGGTAGACTTTACTAACAATTGGGTTCACACGACCCATCACCACATCTTGCTCCAACCTTGTGCACACGAAGGATTTTAACCAATCCTTAAACACTTCGAACGAAAAGTTCACCACAAAATACACAAACTTTACTCTCGCAGTCATCCAATTGCTATAGTTTGTCAAATTCCCATCTAGTTACTCATGTACCTAAGGGTTTCTTACCGGTACCCTAAGTACAAAGTAACCGCAACACCGTCGAAGTCGAATACCACGCTAGTAGGTATGAAAGAGGCACCTAACATCGCGTCCCGTAGACTCCATTACCAACATACATCGAGATCAAACACTCGATCTTTAGGGTTTTATCCACCTGTTGAACCTCATAGTTAAACTACTTCAACACGGAAGCAAACACGTGCTAACAACCGAACACCAAAGCCCATACCCATGGCTTGGTAGAAATATTTCCCAACACTAAGGAATGCTTGGTTGCACCAAGTCTTACGCCCTTCGTCCGCCAATCAAAACGCCACCATAGAGTAATTCCAATAGGAACATCACCCATAACAATAATACACACAACGCAATGCATTCAGCAAATTCACACACGATGACACATAATAAATATCCAAGGGACATATTTATTAAAACGAAACGCACCTTAACGTCTCCATGCGGCATTCACCGCCGCCAACTCGGGACAATCCGGCTTGCGATGTCCCTCTTTATGACAATAGTAGCACATTCCGTCATCACTTCTCGGCATTGTGCATTCCCATAACTTCTGGCCCCTAACACCACAATTGAAACATCTAGGTGTATGAGAACTCGTCGAACCTTTCTCCACATTACCCATACTCGCACTCGCGCCCTTAATTTTCTTACTTGGAGCACCATACGAATAAACCCTTCTCTTACTTGAAAGCTCCCTAACCTTCGATCGCGAATAAGATTCGAAACCCCTAGCCATGTTAAATAACTCCGCAAACGAGTTCGCTTGGCCAACGCTAATTTTGCCCTGCAACTCATCATTCAAAGTCCGATAGAAATCTTCCATCAACATCCGATCATTCCCAATATACTCCGGGCAAAAACGAGCCTTCGACATAAAGGTCGTCTTTAGAGTATTCAAGTCCATCGATCCTTGTTGCAAATTTCGCAACTCATTTCGCATTTCCGATAAATTGGCTGAAGTCCGGAACTCCTCGAAGAATTCCTTCTTAAACTCGTCCCACGATAATGCCATAAATGGTTCACCACCGACAAGATCAATCTTACCATCCAACCAATCCTTTGCCCTACCCTGCAAAAAGCTAGTAGCGAGTCTTGTCCTCTTCTCGGGAGGGCATTCAATCGTGCGAAAACACCCTTCGACATCCGAGATCTAAGTTGTGCTTACCAAAGGATCCGGTTTCCCATCATACATCGGAGGTTTAGTCCTCATGAAGCTCTTAAGACAACGCTCCATTTCACTACTACCCCGAAATTTGGAATACCTCCTATCCATTCTTTCTTTCAACGCACTCATTTGCTCCGCAACGGCGGTCGCAACTCTAGTATTAAACTCCTCGTCATTCGTCTCGATCTCGTTTCGCGTCACCATTCTAAAGAATGCAAAACGATTAGTCCACGAACGTATAAAACCACACGCACAACACCGCCCCATCTTGCTCAACACCCATCGTACATCACTTGTTTGACACGATTTGCACCCTTAATAAGGTTTGCAAGTACTTATTATGCACACAAGCCGTATCGACTCGTTAGTACAACGACCGACTCGCTCGATTATATAAACCAACACAACGCAATAATATATTAATAGGATCCACATATTAACATAAACGTTAGTCCACCTACAAACAAGGCACTAACTATAACCCGTTCTGACCCGTTCACCTACAAGTCCCGCAAGAAATAAGCACACACAAAAGTCTAAGCCTAGGCACCTATCTCAAGTCGCCTAAATCCCTAAGACTATGCTCTGATACCACTTGAAACAACCAGACCCGTATTTAAACCGGCCCGTAATTTTTTTTTTATACATTAATATTTAGGTCCCAATACACAATTTCCAAATCGTATTTTTTATCAAAGTAAGTTCAACGAACTTAAAAACGTACAACAATAAGTTAAACTTCTTAATACAATAATACGCTAGTTAAATCATAAACCGGTTATAATCATTATGACCCGACTAGTTACGTTTACACAAAACCGAGCATGGTGATTTGGGACTACGCTACCCAAATCCTAATCGAGTCCAAAAGCAAGATCTTCTAAGGCAACCTAGCCAAGATCTCTAATCCCCACGCTTACCCGAGCCGCCACCACGCGAACCTATAAAAATATCAACAACGAGAGGGTAAGCTAATGCTTAGTGAATGTAAAGATACTATACACATACATATGCATAAATGGCTACGCATCACCAAGCATCAAAATAAACACATACCGGCTCCGCATGGTAAACAAACTACAAAAGAGCACATACACAAAGTAGCTACACGCTACGTAATCACCAAGCTAACGCCACAAGATTAGCTACAACACAACGATAAGTATATACGCGTATATAACAAATATAATCAACAATAACGATAAGGTTAACCCCTTAACCCAAACTACATGAAGGTCGGCCGAACTACCCGAGCCTTAGTGAATTCGCAGTACCCGAGATTCATTTCCTTCACCACTTCTACAATCGAGGTTGGCCAAACTACCCGAGCCTTAGTGAATTCGCACAACCCGAAATTCACCATCCCAAGATGACCGAAACAACCCGAGTCATCATGAATCCGCACTAACCGAGATTCATTTCCTCAACAACAAATGCTAGCAACCCATCGCCATAAAGGGTTATCCAAAACGCTAGCCAATTCACAAACACCAAGGGTAAAACCCATAATGCATAAGCATATCACATGAACCCGAAGCACAAGGTCCATTCTCCCACACGAACATAGAGTAAACCCGAACAAGGGTCACCCTACACACACGCACCCATTTTACACATACACATGTGCATAGTAAATTTACACTCACCTTGAAGTCTTGATGGATGCCAACCAAAATCCGCAAACGCCAATGGAACGTACCTATTCCATTATCACATGACAAATAACACAATTAGGGTGGATTTACAAACCAACCCAAATCGACAACTAGCGCAATTTCAACCCAATTGCACTTCCAAGCTCAAACCGCGCCCAAACTAACCAATAATCACTAACAATAGTGACAATGGTCTTAACACGCCAAGACTTTTCCAGAATAGCAAAACCCTTGACTGCATTAACGCATAAAGGGAAGAAATTTGAATGGAATGATGAACAAGAGAAAGCGTTTCAGTTATTGAAGAAAAAGCTAACTACGGCACCTATATTGTCATTGCCTGAAGGGAATGATGATTTTGTGATTTATTGTGACGCATCAAAGCAAGGTCTCGGTTGTGTATTAATGCAACGAACGAAGGTGATTGCTTATGCGTCTAGACAATTGAAGATTCACGAACAAAATTATACGACGCATAATTTGAAATTAGGCGCGGTTGTTTTTGCATTAAAGACTTGGAGGCACTACTTATATGGGGTCAAAAGTATTATATATACCGACCACAAAAGTCTTCAAAACATATTTAATCAGAAACAACTGAATATGAGGCAGCGTAGGTGGATTGAATTATTGAATGATTACGACTTTGAGATTCGTTACCACCTGGGGAAGGCAAATGTGGTAGTCGATGCCTTGAGCAGGAAGGACAGAGAACCCACTCGAGTAAAATCTATGAATATAATGATTCATAATAACCTTACTACTCAAATAAAGGAGGCGCAACAAGGAGTTTTAAAAGAGGGAAATTTAAAGGATGAAATACCCAAAGGATAGGAGAAGCATCTTAATATTCGGGAAGACGGAACCCGGTATAGGGCTGAAAGGATTTGGGTACCAAAATTTAGAGATATGAGAGAAATGGTACTTAGAGAAGCTCATAAAACCAGATACTCAATACATCCTGGAACGGGGAAGATGTACAAGGATCTCAAGAAACATTTTTGGTGGCCGGGTATGAAAGCCGATGTTGCTAAATACGTAGGAGAATGTTTGACGTGTTCTAAGGTCAAAGCTGAGCATCAGAAACCATCAGGTCTACTTCAACAACCCGAAATCCCGGAATGGAAATGGGAAAACATTACCATGGATTTCATCACTAAATTGCCAAGGACTGCAAGTGGTTTTGATACTATTTGGGTAATAGTTGATCGTCTCACCAAATCAGCACACTTCCTGCCAATAAGAGAAGATGACAAGATGGAGAAGTTAGCACGACTGTATTTGAAGGAAGTCGTCTCCAGACATGGAATACCAATCTCTATTATCTCTGATAGGGATGGTAGATTTATTTCAAGATTCTGGCAGACATTACAGCAAGCATTAGGAACTCGTCTAGACATGAGTACTGCCTATCATCCACAAACTGATGGGCAGAGCGAAAGGACGATACAAACGCTTGAAGACATGCTACGAGCATGTGTTATTGATTTCGGAAACAGTTGGGATCGACATCTACCGTTAGCAGAATTTTCCTACAACAACAGCTACCATTCAAGCATTGAGATGGCGCCGTTTGAAGCACTTTATGGTAGAAAGTGCAGGTCTCCGATTTGTTGGAGTGAAGTGGGGGATAGACAGATTACGGGTCCGGAGATTATACAAGAAACTACCGAGAAGATCATCCAAATTCAACAACGGTTGAAAACCGCCCAAAGTCGACAAAAGAGCTACGCTGACATTAAAAGAAAAGATATAGAATTTGAAATTGGGGAGATGGTCATGCTTAAAGTTGCACCTTGGAAAGGCGTTGTTCGATTTGGTAAACGAGGGAAATTAAATCCAAGGTATATTGGACCATTCAAGATTATTGATCGTGTCGGACCAGTAGCTTACCGACTTGAGTTACCTCAACAACTCGCAGCTGTACATAACACTTTCCACGTCTCGAATTTGAAGAAATGTTTTGTAAAGAAGATCTCACTATTCCGTTAGATGAAATCCAAATCAACGAAAAACTTCAATTCATCGAAGAACCCGTCAAAATAATGGATCGTGAGGTTAAAAGACTTAAGCAAAACAAGATACCAATTGTTAAGGTTCGATGGAATGCTCGTAGAGGACCCAAGTTCACCTGGGAGCATGAAGATCAGATGAAGAAGAAATACCCGCATCTATTTCCAGAAGATTCGTCAACACTTTCAACAGCTTAAAATTTCGGGACGAAATTTATTTAACGGGTAGGTACTGTAGTGACCCGAACTTTTCCATGTTTATATATATTAATTGAGATTGATATTTACATGATTAAATGTTTCCAACATGTTAAGCAATCAAACTTGTTAAGACTTGATTAATTGAAATATGTTTCATATAGACAATTGACCACCCAAGTTGACCGGTGATTCACGAACGTTAAAACTTGTAAAAACTATATGATGACATATATATGGATATATATATAGTTAACATGATACTATGATAAGTAAACATATCATTAAGTATATTAACAATGAACTACATATGTAAAAACAAGACTACTAACTTAATGAATTTTAAACGAGACATATATGTAACGATTATCGTTGTAAAGACATTTAATGTATATATATCATATTAAGGGATATTCATACATGATAATATCATGATAATATAATAATTTAAAATCTCATTTGATATTATAAACATTGGGTTAACAACATTTAACAAGATCGTTAACCTAAAGGTTTCAAAACAACACTTACATGTAACGACTAACGATGACTTAACGACTCAGTTAAAATGTATATACATGTAGTGTTTTAATATGTATTTATACACTTTTGAAAGACTTCAATACACTTATCAAAATACTTCTACTTAACAAAAATGCTTACAATTACATCCTCGTTCAGTTTCATCAACAACTCTACTCGTATGCACCCGTATTCGTACTCGTACAATACACAGCTTTTAGATGTATGTACTATTGGTATATACACTCCAATGATCAGCTCTTAGCAGCCCATGTGAGTCACCTAACACATGTGGGAACCATCATTTGGCAACTAGCATGAAATATCTCATAAAATTACAAAAATATGAGTAATCATTCATGACTTATTTACATGAAAACAAAATTACGTATCCTTTATATCTAATCCATACACCAACGACCAAAAACACCTACAAACACTTTCATTCTTCAATTTTCTTCATCTAATTGATCTCTCTCAAGTTCTATCTTCAAGTTCTAAGTGTTCTTCATATATTCTACAAGTTCTAGTTACATAAAATCAAGAATACTTTCAAGTTTGCAAGCTCACTTCCAATCTTGGAAGGTGATCATCCAACCTCAAGAAATCTTTGTTTCTTACAGTAGGTTATCATTCTAATACAAGGTAATAATCATATTCAAACTTTGGTTCAATTTCTATAACTATAACAATCTTATTTCAAGTGATGATCTTACTTGAACTTGTTTTCGTGTCATGATTCTGCTTCAAGAACTTCGAGCCATCTAAGGATCCGTTGAAGCTAGATCCATTTTTCTCTTTTCCAGTAGGTTTATCCAAGGAACTTAAGGTAGTAATGATGTTCATAACATCATTCGATTCATACATATAAAGCTATCTTATTCGAAGGTTTAAACTTGTAATCACTAGAACATAGTTTAGTTAATTCTAAACTTGTTCGCAAACAAAAGTTAATCCTTCTAAATTGACTTTTAAAATCAACTAAACACATGTTCTATATCTATATGATATGCTAACTTAATGATTTAAAACCTGGAAACACGAAAAACACCGTAAAACCGGATTTACGCCGTCGTAGTAACACCGCGGGCTGTTTTGGGTTAGTTAATTAAAAACTATGATAAACTTTGATTTAAAAGTTGTTATTCTGAGAAAATGATTTTTATTATGAACATGAAACTATATCCAAAAATTATGGTTAAACTCAAAGTGGAAGTATGTTTTCTAAAATGGTCATCTAGACGTCGTTCTTTCGACTGAAATGACTACCTTTACAAAAATGACTTGTAACTTATTTTTCTGACTATAAACCTATACTTTTTCTGTTTAGATTCATAAAATAGAGTTCAATATGAAACCATAGCAATTTGATTCACTCAAAACGGATTTAAAATGAAGAAGTTATGGGTAAAACAAGATTGGATAATTTTTCTCATTTTAGCTACGTGAAAATTGGTAACAAATCTATTCCAACCATAACTTAATCAACTTGTATTGTATATTATGTAATCTTGAGATACCATAGACACGTATACAATGTTTCGACCTATCATGTCGACACATCTATATATATTTCGGAACAACCATAGACACTCTATATGTGAATGTTGGAGTTAGCTATACAGGGTTGAGGTTGATTCCAAAATATATATAGTTTGAGTTGTGATCAATACTGAGATACGTATACACTGGGTCGTGGATTGATTCAAGATAATATTTATCGATTTATTTCTGTACATCTAACTGTGGACAACTAGTTGTAGGTTACTAACGAGGACAGCTGACTTAATAAACTTAAAACATCAAAATATATTAAAAGTGTTGTAAATATATTTTGAACATACTTTGATATATATGTATATATTGTTATAGGTTCGTGAATCAACCAGTGGCCAAGTCTTACTTCCCGACGAAGTAAAAATCTGTGAAAGTGAGTTATAGTCCCACTTTTAAAATCTAATATTTTTGGGATGAGAATACATGCAGGTTTTATAAATGATTTACAAAATAGACACAAGTACGTGAAACTACATTCTATGGTTGATTTATCGAAATCGAATATGCCCTTTTTATTAAGTCTGGTAATCTAAGAATTTGGGAAAAGACACCCTAATTGACGCGAATCCTAAAGATAGATCTATTGGGCCTAACAAACCCCATCCAAAGTACCGGATGCTTTAGTACTTCGAAATTTATATCATCTCCGAAGGGTGTCCCGGAATGATGGGGATATTCTTATATATGCATCTTGTTAATGTCGGTTACCAGGTGTTCACCATATGAATGATTTTTATCTCTATGAATGGGATGTGTATTGAAATATGAAATCTTGTGGTCTATTATTATGATTTGATATATATAGGTTAAACCTATAACTCACCAACATTTTTGTTGACGTTTTAAGCATGTTTATTCTCAGGTGATTATTAAGAGCTTCCGCTGTCGCATACTTAAATAAGGACGAGATTTGGAGTCCATGCTTGTATGATATTGTGTAAAAACTGCATTCAAGAAACTTATTTTGTTGTAACATATTTGTATTGTAAACCATTATGTAATGGTCGTGTGTAAACAGGATATTTTAGATTATCATTATTTGATAATCTACGTAAAGCTTTTTAAACCTTTATTGATGAAATAAAGGTTATGGTTTGTTTTAAAAATGAATGCAGTCTTTGAAAAACGTCTCATATAGAGGTCAAAACCTCGCAACGAAATCAATTAATATGGAACGTTTTTAATCAATAAGAACGGGACATTTCATATCACATTGGGAAATCCATAAGTTACGATGTGTTTACTTTGACGCATATATTGCGGGGAACCCAAATGCTATTTTACGCAATGGGTTAAGAAATTATTTTGACTCAATATATCCGAATATTGGACTTCGTGATTTAGAAAAAGCGGCTAACATGCAACATAAAGAAGCATGTTATGCTTACGGATTAGTAATGTTCGCTTCTCACCAAAGTGAGAACAAGAACATCGGCCTACAACTATTAAACAAAACGTTCCCACAAGTGACGGAGTCAGAAAGTGGGGTAAGAAATGAGGTTTTTAGATTGTTACGGGACTGTTGGACATTACGTAACCCTCGTGCCTTTGACGACGTTACAACACGCTGTCTTATCAACGGCCATAACGGTTATGTTCCACAAGACCAAGGATGGGAAGTAATCCTAGTAAAACCAGAATGCATGACTTGTTTCTGGACGTATGAATTACGTGTCTTTATTGCCTTTGCTGAACGACTTGTGTACTAGCTAGAATTATCTTCACAACCATCTTGTATCAAATTTATTGTGTGCTATATTTCATGCTATATGTAAAATAAGCGGTATTGTAAGTTTGTAAAATATTGTGTAAAAGTTTGAACACGAAATATTATTATAATCAGTTTTTCATATAGAATTGTAGTAGTTGAAGTGTATATTAGCTACTAAGTATGAACTTAACGGGTAGGTACTACCCGAATTTAAACTTATAAAACGCTAATATGAAGAAAAAGCTTTTATAAATGAGTTCATATTATGCTACGAAATACTATTAACTACTCTTAATATTCTATATGATTAACTTGTTCCATTTGACTATTTTGAAGGAAATGGCACCGACTACTCGACACACCGTGAATATGAATGAAGAGGAATTTCGTACTTTTCTAACTTCAAACATAGCCGCAGTACAGGCTGTGCTACATACCAACAATAACCTTGGATCTAGCAGTACAGGAAATCGTGTAGGATGCACCTACAAAGAATTCACTGCCTGCAAACCTTTGGAATTTGATGGAACCGAAGGACCGATCGGATTGAAACGGTGGACCGAGAAGGTCGAATCGGTGTTTGCCATAAGTAAGTGTACTGAAGAGGACAAAGTGAAGTATGCTACGCATACCTTCACAGGTTCTGCGTTAACATGGTGGAATACCTATCTAGAGCAAGTGGGACAAGATGATGCGTACGCACTACCGTGGTCAGCATTCAAGCACTTGATGAACGAGAAGTACCGTCACAGAACCGAGATCAATAAGCTCAAGACAGAACTTAGAGGGTTACGAACCCAAGGATTTGATATTACCACATACGAAAGACGATTCACAGAATTGTGCCTATTGTGTCCGGGAGCATTCGAAGATGAGGAAGAGAAGATCGACGCGTTTGTGAAAGGATTGCCGGAAAGAATCCAAGAAGATATAAGTTCACACGAGCCCGCTTCCATACAACAGGCATGTAGAATGGCTCACAAACTAGTGAACCAGATTGAAGAAAGAATTAAAGAACAGACTGCTAAAGAGGCCAATGTGAAGCAAGTCAAAAGAAAGTGGGAGGAAAACGGTGATAAGAATCACCAATACAACAACAACAGCAATTACAACAATAATCGCAACAATTATCCCAACAACAACAACAACAACAACTACAACAATCATCCCAACAACAATAATAACCACAACAACAACAACAATCAGAAGCAGCTATGCCAAAGGTGTGAAAAGTATCACTCGGGGTTCTGCACCAAATTTTGCAACAAGTGTAAAAGAAATGGTCATAGCGCGGCGAAGTGTGAGGTCTACGGACCAGGGGTTAATAGAACGAAAGGAACAAATAGTGTCGGAACGAGTAATGGCGGAGCAAGTAGTGTCGGAGCAAGTTATGCCAATGTAGTTTGTTATAAATGTGGAAAACCGGGCCACATTATTAGAAATTGCCCGAACCAGGAGAACACGAATGGACAAGGCCGTGGAAGAGTTTTCAATA
The DNA here is from genome assembly GCF_046630445.1 of Rutidosis leptorrhynchoides. Lineage (NCBI taxonomy): Eukaryota > Viridiplantae > Streptophyta > Magnoliopsida > Asterales > Asteraceae > Rutidosis > Rutidosis leptorrhynchoides. Next base: position 43,810,390 of record NC_092340.1, read on the forward strand.
TTAATGCGGCAGAGGCACAAGAAGACCCGGAGCTTATTACGGGTACGTTTCTTATTGACAATAAATCTGCTTACGTTTTATTTGATTCGGGTGCGGATAGAAGCTATATGAGTAGAGATTTTTGTGCTAAATTAAGTTGTCCATTGACGCCTTTGGATAGTAAATTTTTACTCGAATTAGCAAATGGTAAATTAATTTCAGCAGATAATATATGTCGGAATCGAGAAATTAAACTGGTTAGCGAAACATTTAAGATTGATTTGATACCAGTAGAGTTAGGGAGTTTTGATGTGATAATCGGTATGGACTGGTTGAAAGAAGTGAAAGCAGAGATCGTTTGTTACAAAAATACAATTCGCATTATACGAGAAAAAGGAAAACCCTTAATGGTGTACGGAGAAAAGGGCAACACGAAGCTACATCTTATTAGTAATTTGAAGGCACAAAAACTAATAAGAAAAGGTTGCTATGCTGTTCTAGCACACGTCGAGAAAGTACAAACTGAAGAAAAGAGCATCAATGATGTTCCCATTGCAAAAGAATTTCCCGATGTATTTCCGAAAGAATTACCGGGATTACCCACACATCGATCCGTTGAATTTCAAATAGATCTTGTACCAGGAGCTGCACCAATAGCTCGTGCTCCTTACAGACTCGCACCCAGCGAGATGAAAGAACTGCAAAGCCAATTACAAGAACTTTTAGAGCGTGGTTTCATTCGACCAAGCACATCACCGTGGGGAGCTCCTGTTTTGTTTGTCAAGAAGAAAGATGGTACATTCAGGTTGTGTATCGACTACCGAGAGTTGAACAAACTTACCATCAAGAACCGCTACCCACTACCGAGAATCGACGACTTATTTGATCAACTACAAGGCTCGTCTGTTTATTCAAAGATTGACTTACGTTCCGGGTATCATCAAATGCGGGTGAAAGAAGATGATATTCCAAAGACTGCTTTCAGAACATGTTACAGTCATTACGAGTTTATGGTCATGCCGTTTGGTTTAACTAATGCACCAGCTGTGTTCATGGACCTTATGAACCGAGTGTGTGGACCATACCTTGACAAGTTTGTCATTGTTTTCATTGATGACATACTTATTTACTCAAAGAATGACCAAGAACACGGTGAACATTTGAGAAAGGTGTTAGAAGTATTGAGGAAGGAAGAATTGTACGCTAAGTTTTCAAAGTGTGCATTTTGGTTGGAAGAAGTTCAATTCCCCGGTCACATAGTGAACAAAGAAGGTATTAAGGTGGATCCGGCAAAGATAGAAACTGTTGAAAAGTGGGAAACCCCGAAAACTCCAAAACACATACGCCAGTTTTTAGGACTAGCTGGTTACTACAGAAGGTTCATCCAAGACTTTTCCAGAATAGCAAAACCCTTGACGGCATTAACGCATAAAGGGAAGAAATTTGAATGGAATGATGAACAAGAGAAAGCGTTTCAGTTATTGAAGAAAAAGCTAACTACGGCACCTATATTGTCATTGCCTGAAGGGAATGATGATTTTGTGATTTATTGTGATGCATCAAAGCATGGTCTCAGTTGTGTATTAATGCAACGAACGAAGGTGATTGCTTATGCGTCTAGACAATTGAAGATTCACGAACAAAATTATACGACACATGATTTGGAATTAGGCGCGGTGGTTTTTGCATTAAAGACTTGGAGGCACTACTTATATGGCGTCAAAAGTATTATATATACCGACCACAAAAGTCTTCAACACATATTTAATCAGAAACAACTAAATATGAGGCAGCGTAGGTGGATTGAATTATTGAATGATTACGACTTTGAGATTCGTTACCACCCGGGGAAGGCAAATGTGGTAGCCGATGCCTTGAGCAGGAAGGACAGAGAACCCATTCGAGTAAAATCTATGAATATAATGATTCATAATAACCTTACTACTCAAATAAAGGAGGCGCAACAAGGAGTTTTAAAAGAAGGAAATTTAAAGGATGAAATACCCAAAGGATCGGAGCAGCATCTTAATATTCGGGAAGACGGAACCCGATATAGGGCTGAAAGGATTTGGGTACCAAAATTTGGAGATATGAGAGAAATGGTACTTAGAGAAGCTCATAAAACCAGATACTCAATACATCCTGGAATGGGGAAGATGTACAAGGATCTCAAGAAACATTTTTGGTGGCCGGGTATGAAAGCCGATGTTGCTAAATACATAGGAGAATGTTTGATGTGTTCTAAGGTCAAAGCTGAGCATCAGAAACCATCAGGTCTACTTCAACAACCCGAAATCCCAGAATGGAAATGGGAAAACATTACCATGGATTTCATCACTAAATTGCCAAGGACTGCAAGTGGTTTTGATACTATTTGGGTAATAGTTGATCGTCTCACCAAATCAGCACACTTCCTGCCAATAAGAGAAGATGACAAGATGGAGAAGTTAGCACGACTGTATTTGAAGGAAGTCGTCTCCAGATATGGAATACCAATCTCTATTATCTCTGATAGGGATGGCAGATTTATTTCAAGATTCTGGCAGACATTACAGCAAGCATTAGGAACTCGTCTAGACATGAGTACTGCCTATCATCCACAAACTGATGGGCAGAGCGAAAGGACGATACAAACGCTTGAAGACATGCTACGAGCATGTGTTATTGATTTCGGAAACAGTTAGGATCGACATCTACCGTTAGCAGAATTTTCCTACAACAACAGCTACCATTCAAGCATTGAGATGGCGCCGTTTGAAGCACTTTATGGCAGAAAGTGCAGGTCTCCGATTTGTTGGAGTGAAGTGGGGGATAGACAGATTACGGGTCCGGAGATTATACAAGAAACTACCGAGAAGATCATCCAAATACAACAACGGTTGAAAACCGCCCAAAGTCGACAAAAGTGCTACGCTGACATTAAAAGAAAAGATATAGAATTTGAAATTGGAGAGATGGTCATGCTTAAAGTTGCACCTTGGAAAGGCGTTGTTCGATTTGGTAAACGAGGGAAATTAAATCCAAGGTATATTGGACCATTCAAGATTATTGATCGTGTCGGACCAGTAGCATACCGACTTGAGTTACCTCAACAACTCGCGGCTGTACATAACACTTTCCACGTCTCAAATTTGAAGAAATGTTTTGCTAAAGAAGATCTCACTATTCCGTTAGATGAAATCCAAATCAACGAAAAACTCCAATTCATCAAAGAACCCGTCGAAATAATAGATCGTGAGGTTAAAAGACTTAAGCAAAACAAGATACCAATTGTTAAGGTTCGATGGAATGCTTGTAGAGGACCCGAGTTCACCTGGGAGCGTGAAGATCAGATGAAGAAGAAATACCCGCATCCATTTCCAGAAGATTCGTCAACACCTTCAACAGCTTAAAATTTCGGGACGAAATTTATTTAACGGGTAGGTACTGTAGTGACCCGAACTTTTCCATGTTTATATATATTAATTGAGATTGATATTTACATGATTAAATGTTTCCAACATGTTAAGCAATCAAACTTGTTAAGACTTGATTAATTGAAATATGTTTCATATAGACAATTGACCACCCAAGTTGACCGGCGATTCACGAACGTTAAAACTTGTAAAAACGACATGACGATATATATATGGATATACATATGGTTAACATGAGATTATGATAAGTAAGTATCTCCATAAGTATATTAACAATGAGTTATATACATATAAACAAGACTACTAACTTAAGGATTTCGAAACGAGACATATATGTAACGATTATTGTTGTAACGACATTTAAATGTATATGTATCATATTAAGATATATTAATATATCATAATATCATGATAATATAATAATTTAACATCTCATTAGATATAATAAACAATGGGTTAACAACATTAATTGAGATCGTTAACTTAAAGGTTTCAAAACAACACTTACATGTAACGACTAACGATGACTTAACGACTCAGTTAAAATGTATATACATGTAGTGTATTTAGATGTATTAAAATACTTTTGGAAGACTTCAAGACATATATCAAAACACTCATACTTAACGAAAATGGTTACAGTTACTTTCCCATTCTTTTCTTTCATCAAGAATTCTTGTCGTATTCTTACCCGTATTATACACAGCTTCAAAACGTACTTACTATGGGTATATACCAATAGGAACTAGCATGGGATTCCACTCTTGATTATGTCATGTATGACTAATCAATTTTAACTTCTACCATGAGCTAGTCAACTAACTAGAACTCCTTTTAACCCCACTCACCACTCATCAATTACCACTCATCATTCACTCCATTTCACTTCCAATTCTCTTTCTAATTCTCTCTCAACACACACACACACTATTATGAACGTATTTTTCCAGTAGTTAATCATCATCTTCATCAAAAATCACTTCAAGAATCAAGCTATAATCATCATAGGAAGAACACTTCAAGAACACTTCAAAAATCCCTTCAAGTTTACAAATTTACTTCCAAGCCTTCTAATCCATTCCAAGTAATCATCTAAGATCAAGAAACCTTTGTTATATATAGTAGGTTATCTTTCTTATTCAAGGTAATATTCATATTCAAACTTTGATTCAATTTCTATAACTATAAACTATCTTAATTCGAGTATAAATCTTACTTGAACTTGTTTTTGTGTCATGATCATACTTCAAGAACTTTCAAGCCATCCAAGATCCTTTGAAGCTAGATCATTTCTTGTCACTTCCAGTAGGTTTACCTACTAAACTTGAGGTAGTAATGATGTTCATAACATCATTCGATTCATATATATAAAACTATCTTATTCGAAGGTTTGAACTCGTAATCACTAGAACATAGTTTAGTTAATTCTAAACTTGTTCGCAAACAAAAGTTAATCCTTCTAACTTGACTTTTAAAATTAACTAAACACATGTTCTATATCTATATGATATGCTAACTTAATGATTTAAAACCTGGAAACACGAAAACTACCGTAAAACCGGATTTACGCCGTCGTAGTAACACCGCGGGCTGTTTTGGGTTAGTTAATTAAAAACTATGATAAACTTTGATTTAAAAGTTGTTATTTTGAGAAAATTATTTTTATTATGAACATGAAACTATATCCAAAAATTATGGTTAAACTCAAAGTGGAAGTATGTTTTCTAAAATGGTCATCTAGACGTCGTTCTTTCGACTGAAATGACTACCTTTACAAAAATGACTTGTAACTTATTTTTCCGACTATAAACCTATACTTTTTCTGTTTAGATTCATAAAATAGATTTCAATATGAAACCATAGCAATTTGATTCACTCAAAACGGATTTAAAATGAAGAAGTTATGGGTAACACAAAATTGGATAATTTTTCTCATTTTAGCTACGTGAAAATTGGTAACAAATCTATTCCAACCATAACTTAATCAACTTGTATTGTATATTATGTAATCTTGAGATACCATAGACACGTATACAATGTTTCGACCTATCATGTCGACACATCTATATATATTTCGGAACAACCATAGACACTCTATATGTGAATGTTGGAGTTAGCTATACAGGGTTGAGGTTGATTACAAAATATATATAGTTTGAGTTGTGATCAATACTGAGATACGTATACACTGGGTCGTGGATTGATTCAAGATAATATTTATCGATTTATTTCTGTACATCTAACTGTGGACAAGTAGTTGTAGGTTACTAACGAGGACAGCTGACTTAATAAACTTAAAACATCAAAATATATTAAAAGTGTTGTAAATATATTTTGAACATACTTTAATATATATGTATATATTGTTATAGGTTCGTGAATCAACAGTGGCCAAGTCTTACTTCTCGACGAAGTAAAAAAATCTGTGAAAGTGAGTTATAGTCCCACTTTTAAAATCTAATATTTTTGGGATGAGAATACATGCAGGTTTTATAAATGATTTACAAAATAGACACAAGTACGTGAAACTACATTCTATGGTTGAATTATCGAAATCGAATATGCCCCTTTTTATTAAGTCTGGTAATCTAAGAATTAGGGAACAGACACCCTAATTGACGCGAATCCTAAAGATAGATCTATTGGGCCTAACAAACCCCATCCAAAGTACCGGATGCTTTAGTACTTCGAAATTTATATCATATCCGAAGGGTGTCCCGGAATGATGGGGATATTCTTATATATGCATCTTGTTAATGTCGGTTACCAGGTGTTCACCATATGAATGATTTTTATCTCTATGTATGGGATGTGTATTGAAATATGAAATCTTGTGGTCTATTGTTACGATTTGATATATATAGGTTAAACCTATAACTCACCAACATTTTTGTTGACGTTTAAAGCATGTTTATTCTCAGGTGAATATTAAGAGCTTCCGCTGTTGCATACTAAAATAAGGACAAGATTTGGAGTCCATGTTTGTATGATATTGTGTAAAAACTGCATTCAAGAAACTGATTTCGATGTAACATATTTGTATTGTAAACCATTATGTAATGGTAGTGTGTAAACAGGATATTTTAGATTATCATTATTTGATAATCTACGTAAAGCTTTTTAAATCTTTATTTATGAAATAAAGGTTATGGTTTGTTTTAAAAATGAATGCAGTCTTTGAAAAACGTCTCATGTAGAGGTCAAAACCTCGCAACGAAATCAATTAATATGGAACGTTTTTAATCAATAAGAACGGGACATTTCAAAAATGAAGAAGAAAAGGAAAAAGATAAAAGGAAATGAAGTGGATGGATAGGATTTAAGATCCCAATCTGGCTCACACGTAAAATGACCAAAATGTCCTTGAACCTTTTTTAATATTACAAAAATCAGGTACCAGTCCGCCCAGAACGCCGCGCAGCAGCCTTAATCATCACGCCGCGACCTTTGCCTCGATCTGGGACTCTTTTGTTGAGCCTACTGAAACTGAAACCAGTTGAATGCCGCGCCGCGACCCCAATCCTTGTGCCGCGACGTTATTCGTGATTTGTTGCCTGCCTTACCATGTCTCCTGATTCTGATTCTGGTTAATTGTCGCGCCGCGACCTTAGCCGTGGCCTGATCACTTCTCGCATACATGAACTTTAAAACACGAACATGTATCAAATCCTTCATACGCTAGTCGTACATACACAATACGCCTATATATATCATATACGGGAAAATGGGGTGTTACAACTCTCCCCCACTTAGATTCGATCACGTCTTCGTGATCCTAGTCACTTAACCAATCCGAACCTACACTCGATGGTTCTCAAACAATCGTTCCAATCCGACTTCCGACACATTCCTCATTAACCTGAAGATTAATTCATTTACTAAATACACACACGCACGTATTCCAAGACGCGCAATACACGCAACAACCGAAGTCTACAACGATCACTTAGAATACGCGAAATCGCCACGTATTCTTCCAACTTCTCTAGGCAATTATTCTTAAAGAGTTACACTTAACAACTAAATCGTCACCCGCGACTTATTAAGAATCCACAAATCCGAGCACTACAAACTTACTCAATCCCTCACATCGGAAGAACTCATCCAATCCCGAACTGAGATATCAACTACTAGCGTACCATACCCAGTACATTGCTAGTAATAACCACATACCAAAAAAAATAAAGTTAACCATCTAACCGATGAAGACCAACCAAAAGCGAATCCTTACGGATAACACTTACCACTCAACAATCCTTGTAGCGTGCAAACACGTCTATTACGCAACTACCGTAACATCATAAGCAAATGGCTAAAACCGATAGCGCCCAAAATGACTATGGAAACACAAATCCCGAGGTGTACAAAATCGACTATTGTCACACCCGTAACAACATGTGAGCAAAACACGGCTATCGCATCACTAATCACATAACATGGTCTTCGCGACCCCCACCATTGGTGTAATAACAACCAATAGTTCACAACACAACATGGTCCTTACGACCCCACCATTGGCGTATAAAACAACCAATAGTTCACACAATATGGTCGAAACAACCCGAGCCTAAACACATATGGAGGATGGTCGAAACAATCCGAACCTTAGTGAATTCGCAACAACCCGAAATTCACCAACCCAATCCATATTTCCCACAACGAAATGACTGTAGAAACCCGTCCTAATCCATCTGGACGAATACATTACATTTGGTTACATTGCGAGATACTTGACCTCTATATGATACATTTTACAAACATTGCATTCGTTTTTAAAAGACAAACTTTCATTTCATCGAAAGTTGACGGCATGCATACCATTTCATAATGTATCCAACTATAATTGACTTAATAATAATCTTGATGAACTCGACGACTCGAATGCAACGTATTTTGAAATATGTCATGAATGACTCCAAGTAATATCTCTAATATGAGCAAATGCACAGCGGAAGGTTTCTTTCATACCTGAGAATAAACATGCTTTCAAGTGTCAACCAAACGGTTGGTGAGTTCATAGGTTTATCTTAAAATAATAAAATTCATCATTTTAATAGACCACAAGATTTAAATACAGTACACCTATCTCGTGTACAAAACCATTTTTCATAAGTCTTAGTAACCGTACACATATCTCGTGTACAAAAATATCATACACATAACCTGTGTATAAAATCATTCTCTCGATACATAACATTCACTTTTCATTCATTGCTTGGCTTGGTAACTGACCTTAACATATAATGCGCATAAATAATATCCCCAAAAAATAGAACATCTCGTCTGTATAATATATAAACCTCGAAGTACTAAACACCACGCCCACTAGCTCTTCCGTCTAGTGAACATTCTGGGTGGGGGTGTTAAACCCGATAGCTACCTTTAGGATTCGCGTGAATTAGGGCCATACCCGATTCTAATTCTTAGGTTACCAAGCAATAATAATCAGGGGAAAATATTCGCAACAATTAGTGGCAATTATAACGTCCAACTAATTCAATAATAATAAACAGAACTTCTGTCTGCATAATAATTCATTCGAGGAATGTTTTGCTTGTGTCTATCTCGTCAAAAATTTATAAAAGCATCTCAGTTCAAAAATATAGATTTCAAAGGCATTTAATAAAGCAGTTGTAAAACAGTTATAAAGCAGCGCATGTATTCTCAGTCCCAAAAATATAAAGAGTAAAAGGGAGCAAATGAACTCACAATATGATATTTTGTAGTAAAAATATGCATACGACGATACTGAACAATGCAGGGTTGGCCTCGGATTCACGAACCTATATCAGGTATATATATTAACACATTGTAATCGACCAAATATATATATATATATATATATATATATATATATATATATATATATATATATATATATATATATATATATAGTGATATAATTGTTATATTAATAAATTATATGTTTCATTAATTAACTTAATATAGTTATTTTTATATACCCTAACTAGATAATTAATATTTATTACTGATATTACTAATACTAATGTTAATAATAATAATAATAATAATAATAATAATAATAATAATAATAATAATAATAATAATAATAATAATAATAATTTTACTACTATAATAAATAAATATTACTATCTTTAACTAAAATAAGTGGACTTAATATGAGTCCAATCATTTTAATACTTGAAGCCCAACTAGAATAACTCAATTAGCCCAACTAGCAAATCCATTTGCAAAATCCACTTAATTCATCAATGCCCCAACAGCAGCCTAATATCGATTTTAAATTAACAGTCCAACAGTTTTTAATTATTAGCCCAATTCAGTTTTTTCAATTATCGACCCAACAGGCCCATGCTTCTCAATACAGCTTCTCTTGTTTTAAAAAAAATATTTGTTGTTGCCTGGTTTTGAACCCATGACCAATAGTTTAACCAAACAGCCTTCAGACCAATGAACCATTAATTACTTCATGTATTAACTCGCATTTTTAATTATATATCATATATAACTGTTAATCATCTTTTCTAACCTCATCATCTTTATCATTACTCATCTATATCACCATCTATAATCATAAGCATGACATAATTGTAATCATAAGCACAATTATAATCGTAATCATCAATCATAATTATTTCTTAATTTATTTTTATCATAATTATCTCCATCATCAATAACTTAATCCTAACATCATCATTATATCGTGAACCTATGTTTATCATCATCATCATCATCCTTATCATTTATCATTCTTTAACATTACCATATTATTATCATAATCAATTAATAATAATTATAATAATAATAATACTAATAATAATAGAAAGTAACAATAATAATATTTATTTATAAAGCTCGTACCTTTAAAAATCATAAGTTATCATAACTGGATGTCTGTGATGATATTGTCGACCCACAACAGATAAAGTATCCTAACCCAGCCGTTTTAGTTCGATCATATAAGGGAAAAAACAGAAAAATAAAGATCGTAGCAGGTTTTGATCAGGGTTAGCGATGGTGGTGGTATTTGTCATAAACAGAAATATAAGTAGACAGATGCACTGTAGCATCATCTTTTTCATGTCATTAAAACCGGAAACAGGGACAGAAGTAGCGAAGTAGCAGAGACTGCACTCGCGACCGTCCCCTTCTTCTCTTCATCCGAACAGAAACAGTAACATGATAGTTACAGCAATAGTATTATTGAATTACAACTGGGTTTTGCAGCAACTTGCTCGATGGTGGTGATGGTTCAAGAAAAATGACGGTTAAATGATTAGAGTGGTTTCGATGTTGGTGGTTATTTTCGATAAAAATGGTGATGATGGTAGAGATGGTTGCAGTAGGATGTGGTAGTTGTTTTGTGGTGTTAACCAGCTGCAAAGACAGCCACAAAGGAAGAGGTCGATGGTGGATATATGGTGATTTATGAAGGAAGAAAACAATACAGAAAAGCAAGGTGGTGGCGGTTTCCAAGTTAGGAGAGAGAGAGGAGAATGAGAGAGAAGGATAGAGAGGTGATAACCGGCTGTGGTGGTGTAGTGTGGTGGTCGTGACAGTGGTGTATGGTGATTCCGGTGATTGTGGCACAAGGTGGTACTGGTAGATGGTGAATGAAAATGATAAGGGTGTTTGCTTTAGTTCACAAATTAAAATAGGGTATCTATATGCAAGTCGTTAATGCATATATTTATATATATTATTTGGTGTTAGTGGTGCACTAAAATCAAAAATGGAAACAGTAATCGAATTTTTACATAAAAGATCTCATACTACATACAGTAAATTTCAATCAATAAGCAGATTCAATGAATTGTGAATATTAATATATAATAAAATAATATTAATAATAATAAACGTGCATCTTAACTAAATATCTTACCGACAGTTTAAAAGGAATAGTATCTCGTACTCCGTTGTTAATTAGTGGCGGATAATAGTGTTCAGAAAAATCTCATATTTTTAAATTAACTATATTTATTTATTTTGGTCATTATGGTATAAAATTTGATCATTAACTATTGAATAAAAATTACATTAATTATTCACTCCCAATCCCAAGTAAAATATAAAAAGTTTTAAAATTTAATAAATAGCTCCTAAATACATTATTACTAAGCCTATAATTTATAAAACCCATTTTTGGATCATCGTTTACTTTAAAATAATATAAGTTCCTTTTTAATTCGTTTACTATCAAATTGATGACAAATGGGCGTTTTAGTCGTTTACTAAATAACTTTGAAATTACTTATATATATATATATATATATATATATATATATATATATATATATATATATATATATATATATATATATATATATATATATATATATATATATATATATATATATATATTCACTTTTATAATAAATATTAATATATCTTATATTAATTTACATATTTATTTATAACAATTTGTATATTGTATATAATAGTTTATTAACATTCTTATGCATAATTATTTATATTTACTTATTTATATATATTTATCTATTTACAAATAATGGTTCGTGAATCGTCGGAAATGGTCGAAGTCAAATGATTTCATAAAACAAATTCAAAATTTTGAGACTGATGTCAAGCGAGGTGTATATAAAATAGTATTATTTTTAGTGCGAAAATACTATTAAATACGATACAATTTTACACAAGATATTTATTTATTTATAGAATGGATATACTTAAACCTTGCTACAACACTTATAGGCAGTGTACCTAATCGTACAGTAGTGTAGTTTTTAGTAAGTCCGGTTCGTTCCACAGGGAAATCTTTAAACAAAGCTCAACGCTATATTAGTTTACTTTTATAAAAATACAAACATATATATAAGTAATATTATTATTATAAAGGGGGGTTTTTACCGTTTAATGACCGGTTTGTCGATTTTAAGACTTTAGTCGCAGTTAAAACCTAATGTAAAATATAAAATAAATACAAGACTTAAATTAAAGCGTAAAGTAAATAACGATAATGAAATTGCAAATAATAAAAATGCGATAAAATAAAATTGCGATAATTAAAAAGTACGATAATTAAAAGTGCGATTAAATAACAAATAATAAAAGTGCGATAATTAGAAGTGCAATTAAATATAAAATAAAGGAAATTAAATATGAAATAAAAGAATTATGCTTATTTAAACTTCCGTAATCATGATGTTCGACGTGTTGATTTTAATTATATGCCCATGGGTTAATTGTCCTTTGTCCTGGATTATTCAATATGTCCGTCTGGTTTTTGTCCATAACAGTCCATCAGTCATAAATATAAATTGCAAGTGTCCTTGTCAAATTATTATTATACCCGAAGTTAAATATTCCAACTAATTGGGGATTCGAATTGTAACAAGGTTTTAATACTTTGTTTAATGAATACACCAGGTTATCAACTGCGTGTAAACCAAGGTTTTACTACTTTGTTAACAATTACACCAATTACCCTTGAATGTAATTTCACCCCTGTTTTGATTATTCTAGTGGCTATTAATCCATTCCCGTATCCGGTTAAATGAACGATTATTCGTACATATAAATACCCCGCCCATCGTGTCCGATCGAGTGTATATGGTAATTTATAGGGACGCCCAATTGTAAATCTTTATATTAACATTAACAAACTTTCATTTAATTAAACAAATATAAAGCCCATTAATAGCCCATAGTCTAATTTCCACAAGTGTCGTTCTTTTATCCAAACCCCAATTATGGTACAAAGCTCAATTACCCAATTTTAGTAATTAGCCCAACATCATGATTACTTCGTTTTAAATAAGCATAATAATAACTTAGCTACGAGACATTAATGTAAAAAGGTTGAACATAACTTACAATGATTAAAAATATCGTAGCGTTACACGGACAGAATTTCGACTTACACCCTTACAACATTCGCTAACATAACCTTATTATTAGGATTTAAAATTAAAATTAAAATTAAAAATATAAATTATATATATATATTACGTATATATTGAGAGAGAGATTGAGAAATAAGATATAAAATTTGATCAGAATTCGGTTTGCTTTATAGCCAGACTTGATTTTTGGGGCTCCGCGACTCGCGGCAAAATGCCCTTCAAACTCCGCGAGTCGCGGAGGTAGAAATTACAGCTCACACCCTTGGAGTTTCTCTGCCGACGGTTTTATATATATATATATATATATATATATATATATATATATATATATATATATATATATAATATATATATATAATTAATATAATTAATTATATATTATATTATATTTATATACATAGTTAACTTGTAATTTTTAGTCCGTTGCGTCGAGCGTTAAGAGTTGACTCTAGTACCGGTTCCGGATTTTCGAACGTCCTTGCGTACAATTTTATATTTTGTACTTTGCGTTTTGAATCTTGTACTTTTGTAATTTCGAGACGTTTCTTATCAATAATTGGAACCTTTTTGATTGTCTTTTGTTCTTTTGAGCTTTTTGGTCGTTTGCGTCTTCAATTCGTCGAATCTGTCTTTTGTCTTCACCTTTTATTATTTAAACGAATATCACTTGTAAATAGAACAATTGCAACTAAAAGCTTGTCTTTCTTGAGGAATAATGCTATGAAATATATGTTCGTTTTTAGCATTATCAAATATTCCCACACTTGAGCGTTGCTTGTCCTCAAGCAATATGGTCTTGAAATACTAGAATCACTTCTTTATTCTTCACACTTTGTACATCAGTGATTTCTATACGGCGGTATAAACAATGGTAGTAACGATATGGTTTACAGTCCCACATGACTATAAAAATTTAGATCCATTGAGGAAATTGGATCTTTATGAAAACATTTGATCTTTTGAAAATCTAGTTTTTACCCTAGATAAGTTTTCCGGGATAACCCTTTACCGGTGTTTGCAAAATATTTTTGTGGGTTTGGTGGGTTTCAGATTTGAAAATTTTAGCTCAAAACTTGCGATTTTGTGTCACCCACTTGCTAACCTTGTATTTGGAAAGCAACACGTCCAGTTTACTTGTCCCGTATATTACCTTTCGGTAAACTACCGTCCGGTTGTAAAGGAAAGCGTTGAACAGGCAACTGTTAAGGCAATGTCCCGTGACATGCTTTTGATTATGGTCTATAACGTGTCAGACGCAATTACTATCCTTGGTAGGAGCAATAGTAAAGCTCACCCTTATAATTTTTCGGTCTGGCACAAGGTCCTGTCTTTGACCATGCTATGCAACCACCGTTCTTACGGTTGACACCCGATTTAGTTCAGGTGACCTAATGAATTCCAGGTGAATTCCTAGGATTTTACGTTCAATGGTAATGAACGCATTGAAAATAGGGTTTTCAGAAAACAAATCGGTTTGTAATTTTGATCAAAATATTTTCTCGTTTAAGCTCGAGTTTAGATATCATTGAATTCCATGAGTTTGAATTCTCAATCTTTAAGGTCAATCTCTAGGATTGAGTAATATCAGTCTTAAAAGCTGATTTTTAATCTTTAAGGAGATTATCCTTTTCTGGGGATCTGATTCATTAGTCTTATCAAGCTAATTTGCACGGTGCCTCCCCATTGTACGAGATAAATCCTTCTCATGGTTAGGATAAATCTGACCACTTGGCGACCCTGTTTAATGCTGAGGTCCGTGGATTTCCTGCTGATTTTAGTGATGACTTTTCTAGATTTTTCGTCAACCTACAGCTGGTCTGAACGACAACTTCATGACCTAAATCAAGAAGCGCGTTTCTTTTTCGGAAGACTTTACTTCCTTTTAATGATGGAATTGATTCATCATGTAGATCCATCTCTTCTTTTCTTTCATTGGGTAAAACAGTTTAGTTTAGTCCAAAGCAAAAGTATTTTCAGTTATTTGTTACAGATATATGTGACATATGTTTAAAATAACTTGGTAAATTTTCCCACACTTGGCTTTTATTTTCCTTTTTATCGTTCTCTATTCCATTTTAAATGAATTTTAACATTTTAGTTTGTTTCTCAATTTATGTCCTTTCCGAGGTAACAATAATTTCGGTGTTAAAACCTAGTTTTATCGTTCATAAATATGTATAAACATGATTTTGAATTCATTTAATTGAAAATTTTGAAAAATTTTACTAGAATTGGGTAGTCAGTATATAAGACTAGGGCTGTTCTTTTTTATCAGAGAGCACTAGATTCTAATACAACTACTGCTTTACTAGTATTTTTAATGGTAACCAAGTGTATAAAGTAAAAAATTTTAAAATCCGAAAGAATTTAACCCCTTCCCACACTTAAGATCTTGCAATGCCCTCATTTGCAAGAAATCAGTAACAATTTAAATTATTAAGGGTGATTTGTGTGAAAATGATTAAATTTTTACCAAAGTTTCCAAATATATTGTCGTTTGTTTGCTGAATGATAAATGGTGCACATCATTTGTTCATTCCGTCTTGTTGTTATTTCACATGTATTTTGCATCTTGTCGTCAAAATTAGTTGCTTTTGCTGAACTTAATGCCAGTCTTTGAAAATGCGTTGTTTTACCCTGTTGTGTACATAAGATAAACTGCAAACATATATACATATTTTTGAAGTTTGGTATATTACCCCACATTCAAAAATTATTAAAATCTAAGAATAAAAGTTAGATAATTATAAAAATGATTACAATATTAACAAAAATATTAAATGCATCAATAATTACAAATTACAAAATAAAAAAAAAATAAAAAGTAAGTATACTAAGGATGATATTGGTACCAATAGGGGTTCCAGGCATAACCATAAGTGCTATAGAATGCTTCGGCAGGGTCATACGTAGGATATGGTGGCTGCATCTCTATCGACCAAGGAGGGAAGACGGGTTTCGGTGTAGGAATATAGTTTCTACCTATATGTTGGCAATGCGCTATGATCTGGTTCTTATGAACTTGCCAATCTTCAAATGCTCTCTGTCTAGCATTTTCGTATTCCTGAGAAGCTATAAACCTATGCATTTCTTGCATCTCATTCCCCCCTCCTACATTACCTTGTTCCTGGTTTCTCTCTACCTGTGGATGTCTACCATTGTATCGTACTGCGGCGTTATTTCGCCGCTTCAAAACTTTCGCACCATGGTATACATTTAAACCTATAGTGTCGCGGGGTTCCGGCTCTTCTACTAATAATCCCCCCCGACTTATATCCACACCGAGATATTCACCAATCAAAGTAATAAAAATACCACCTCCTATTATGCTATGTGGACGCATCCCCCGAACCATAGCTGATAAATAATAACCCACACAATATGGTATACTTACAGCGCTGTGTGGGTCTCGAATACACATATGGTAAAACAAATCTTGTTCATTTACCTTTTCTTTGTTTTTACCCCTTTGTGTAATCGAATTAGCTAAAAACCTATGTATTACTCTTAATTCGGCTCTATCTATATCCAAATAAGAGTAGTTTCCCCCTTTGAAACGGTGATGGCTTGTCATTTGACTCCACACACCGTGTGTATCAAAATTCTCATCTATCTTTCTACCGTTTAGTATCAATCCTCTACAATCGGCAGACGCTAACTCCTCAGGCGTATATATACGTAAAGCCTGAGCCATGTCCAGTAAAGACATGTGGCGCATCGAACCGCCTAACAAAAATCTAATAAAAGAACGATCGGTTAAACTAGCTACCCGATCATTCAACTCTATACTACATAACAACTCTTCACACCATACTTTATATACAGGTCTGCGTATGGTGAATAAACATATCCAGTCATTAAAAGAAGAATTACCATACCTCTGTACAAGTAATTCCCTAATTGGCCCGGCCAATTCTACAGCTTCCAAGGGTCCCCATTCTATGACCCTTGGTACCTCAACAACCTTGGAATGAAGAGTATGCAAACCCCGTTGATATTTTGGATAATCTATCCAAAGTCTGTCAAATCTCAGGTTCGGGTGCAACTCTTCCAAATGCATATCGGAAAAGGTCATGACTGGATGAGGTACATCCTGCTTGTAGTAGTTATCTACCTCCTGTTGTTCCAAGTTCTCAGCAGGAGCATGGCGGGCTTGGGATGAAGATTCACCCCTTTCATTCTGCAAAACACATCAAACACAAATTTTGTGCATCCAAATATGCATTAGTGTCAGCAAAATCATCAATCAAAATAATTACAATGACATTATCAATTTATATCAAACTTAAGCTTATTTCCACATTTTTATCAAATCTACACTTTTTCAAATAAGCATATACGAAAATTTTCGCCAAGTTCATAAGCATTCAACTCAAATAACATGTCAAAATAATCATTACTAGCAAATAAACAAGTCTCAAATGGCATTATCTTTCAAAAATCAAGTTCATGAATTTTGGACTTGAAAAAGTCCACTTTAATTCTCAAAATCATGTTTAGGCTCAAAGTTTGGATCATTTAACTACCTAGACATGTTACACTACTCAATTTAGCAACAATTCATGACAAAAATCGGCCATAACCTGTTTATATCAAAAAGCCCCAAATTGCTCAAGAACACAAACCCTAGATTATTCAAAATTTGAAGTTTAAGGCTTCTAATCATGTTAAACAGCATCAATCTAGGTTATACAAGCATAATACATAAACAATTTAAGTCTAATTACACTAAAAAGCATCAAAATCAAATTGGGGAAAAAATAGCTCAAGAACACCAAAATTCGGATTAAATGGTGTTTAGGTGTAGAAATTTACCGTTTTTCTTGAGAAATTCTTAGATAGCATCCTTCTCAACATGATTTTAGCAAAAAATTTGGTGATTAACGGTTAAAAATTGGGATTTTTGGGGGTGATTTTCGGTGGTTTTCGGGTGCAGTTTCGAGTGTTTATGCAGTGTGTTTGTGTGTGGGGGAATGAAACTGATCAGTTTTTGCGTTTTATTTTTTTTCTGAGTTTTGGTCCCTCCGCGAGTCGCGGAGGTTTTTCACTGCAAACTCCGCGAGTCGCGGAGTTTGGTATTTTTTTTTTTTTTTTTTTTTTTTTTATAATCTTTAACTTATAAATCAATTAAGTATTTAATTTTAAAATTTTGTTTCCCTTGTTATTTAGGACGAGGTCGTTTCGGATCGATGTCCTAGTCCGTCCCTCGACAAAATTTTAAAATTTGTCTTTTTGTAGCGATTGTTTTAAAAGCTAAGATTTTTGGGTTTTTTTTTTTTTTTCAATGTTTTTGGCATATTTTAAATCAATAAGATTAAAAATAATGATAATAAAAGTTCTCGTCCCTCCCTCGGGTAAAGCAATTTCGGTTCAAAGACATAGTCTTCAACTTACGACGAATTTTAAAAATCATATTCTTAACTTAATGAGATAAAGTAAATTTTTGTTTTTAAATTCACACAACTTAAATATAAAATTCAAAATTAAAAATTAAAAATTAAAAATTCACACCAAACTTAAAATTTGAAATGCATAAAATTAAAAATTCATATTTTTAAAAATTAAAAATTCACACCAAACTTAATTTAAAAATTCATATTATAAATTCAAACCAAACTTATATTAATTTTTTCAAATATTTACAATTTTAAATATATTGTTTTTACAAAATTTACAATATTAATTTAAGATTTAAATATTAATTTTAAAAATATGGTAAAAATAAAATTAAAAATCTTTTTGTCTTTTTATCCCACTTTAATCAATCAAATATTATCAAAAATATGCGCCCCTCTTTTCGGTAAAGTAATTTCGGTTCCAAGACCTAATTTAACTCATGACGAATTTTTGAAATATTTTGGGTTGATTGATTAAAGATATTTATACCTTAAGAATAAACGTTAAATTTCGCAGTGATGTAATAAATTTTTGAACGATATCAATAATTTCGGTCGCCAAACCTAATTTTATTTAATACCAATTTAATACTTTTTAGCGAACAAATTAGCGTTTATTATCAAAAGGTTAAAAATAAAAATAAAAATAAAAACTGTACAGACATACTTGTGAAATAGATTTCTTAGTTATATGATCTATTATATTCATAAGATAGTCGGTTTAATTGATTTTCCATGGCTCCAAAGGCGTAACCTCGAGCATTCAGTGTCTTTTCTTCTAAACATATGAACGGTCCGTCTCTGCATAAAGTAACAAATTCGGTATTTGAATAGGTTTGATTATTTGAACATTTACCTCCATGTGACCATTTTCCGCATTTTTGACATCGTTCTAGGTGTCGTGCTCTTCTTTTTGCTGCGGATTTTGATTTTTCTTTACCAAATTGTAACTTATTATCTTCGCATCTGGATCCTTTTCTAACTCCGTCCATTCTTTCTCTGATTACTGATACTAATTCACTTGGTAGTATATCATTATTTCTTTTAGTGATCAAAGCGTGTAGCATTAGACCATGGTTTAGTTCACAGGCAGTCTTCATTTCGTAAAAACCTAAAAAAAATAAAAATTCAGAATGGGGGGAGAAGACTAGTTCTTTAGGGTCTGCTAGGGAAAGACCATACGTGTTCCATTTTCGAGAACTACACGAAAACAGACAATCTAACTCTAACAGAAATATATATTATCCTTTAAAGACTTGATTCTCCCCACACTTAGTTAGCTGTGGTGTCGAAATTGTGATTAACTTCGTTGTCGACTTCCATCGGACCATGTATGTAATGTTTAACTCTGTGACCATTAACTTTAAATTCAATCCCATTTGAATTTATTAATTCTATCGTTCCGTATGGGAAAACTCTTTTGACTATGAATGGTCCAGACCATCTTGATTTCAATTTTCCAGGAAATAGCTTGAATCGTGAATTGAAAAGAAGAACTCTGTCTCCTTCTTTAAATTCTTTTGAACTTCTGATTCTTTTATCATGCCATTTCTTCGTTCTTTCTTTATAGATTAACGAATTTTCGTATGCTTCATGTCTTAATTCTTCTAATTCGTTTAGTTGACTTAATCGTAGACGTCCGGCTTCATGTAAATCAAGATTACATGTCTTCAAAGCCCAAAATGCTTTGTGTTCAATTTCTACTGGAAGATGACATGCTTTTCCATAAACAAGTCTAAAAGGTGTGGTTCCAATTGGAGTTTTGTAGGCTGTTCTAAAAGCCCAGAGTGCATCCTCCAATTTAATGGACCATTCCTTTGAATTTGATCCTACGGTTTTCTCTAGAATACGTTTTAAAGCTCGGTTGGTATTTTCAACTTGTCCACTTGTTTGTGGATGATATGCGGTGGAGATTTTATGAGTTACTCCATATCTTTTAAGAACTTTCTCAAGTTGATTATTACAGAAATGAGTACCCCGATCACTTATTAAAGCTTTCGGTGTTCCAAACCTTGCAAAAAGACGTTTTAAAAAGTTGACTACAACTCGTGCATCGTTAGTTGGGAGAGCTTGTGCTTCAGCCCATTTAGATACATAATCAATGGCTACGAGTATATATAGATTATTATGAGATTTTGGAAATGGACCCATAAAGTCAATACCCCAAATGTCAAATACTTCACATACTTGGATGACATTTTGTGGCATTTCATCACGTTGACTTATTTTTCCGGCCCTTTGACATGCATCACAGGATTTGCAAAGAAGGTGTGCGTCTTTGTAAATTGTAGACCAATAGAATCCAGCTTCATAGACTTTTCTTGCTGTTAGTTGAGGCCCATAATGCCCTCCTGTTGGTCCTGTGTGACAATGGTTTAAAATTTTACTAGCTTCATCTCCAAATACACATCGGCGTATTATTCCATCGGGACAACTTTTAAACAGATGTGGATCTTCCCAGAAATAGTGTTTTATATCACTGAAGAATTTCTTTCGTCTTTGGTACGATAATCCTTTTTCAAGGAATCCACAAACTAAGTAGTTTGCATAGTCTGCAAACCATGGAATTTCTTTATAATCTATCTTCAATAGATATTCATCAGGAAAGTTGTCTTGTATGGCCGATTCATTCAGAACTTCTAATTCGGGATTTTCAAGACGAGAAAGATGATCAGCGGCGAGATTTTCTGCTCCCTTTTTATCTCGGATTTCAATATCAAACTCTTGTAAGAGTAAGATCCAACGGATTAATCTTGGTTTAGCATCTTGTTTTGAAAATAGGTATCTAAGAGCAGAATGGTCGGTATAGACCACCGTTTTTGCTAGAACGAGATATGATCGAAATTTGTCAAAAGCAAAGACAATAGCAAGGAGTTCTTTTTCAGTAGTTGTATAGTTCGTTTGTGCTCCTTGTAATGTCTTGCTAGCATAATATATAGGTTGAAATCGTTTTTCAATCCTTTGTCCTAAAACGGCTCCCATTGCAAAATCACTTGCATCGCACATTAGTTCAAATGGTAGATTCCAATTTGGTGTTATCATGATCGGTGCATTAGTGAGTTTCTCTTTAAGAATATTAAAAGATATGATACACTCATCTGAAAAGATGAATGGCGCATCCTTTTCTAGGAGTTTATTCATAGGAGTGGCAATTTTAGAAAAATCTTTTATAAAACGTCGGTAAAAACCGGCATGCCCTAGAAAACTCCTAACTCCTCTAACATTGGTGGGATGTGGAAGTTTAGCAATTACATCTACTTTAGCTCTATCCACTTCAATTCCTTCTTTTGAAATTTTATGTCCAAGAACGATGCCTTCTTTAACCATGAAATGGCATTTCTCCCAATTAAGTACTAGATTTGATTTTTCGCATCTAATTAGCATTCGTTCCAGATTAACTAGACATGATTTAAATGTTTCACCGAAGACTGAAAAGTCATCCATGAATACTTCCATGCATTCTTCTATCATGTCGTGAAAAATCGCCATCATACACCTTTGAAAGGTTGCAGGGGCGTTACAAAGTCCAAATGGCATGCGTTTGTAAGCAAAAGTACCATAAGGGCACGTGAATGTGGTTTTCTCTTGGTCTTCGGGTGCTATTGGAATTTGAAAATATCCGGAAAATCCATCTAGAAAACAATAGTAACTATTTCCGGCTAATCTTTCCAACATTTGATCTATGAAAGGTAAGGGAAAGTGATCTTTTCTGGTGGCGTCATTTAATTTTCTATAATCAATACATACACGCCATCCTGTTACAGTCCTAGTAGGAATAAGCTCATTTTTCTCATTTGTGATGACAGTCATGCCACCCTTCTTAGGCACGCATTGAACTGGGCTTACCCATGGACTATCAGAAATTGGATATATCAAACCTGCATCTAGCAGTTTAATAATCTCTTTCTTAACTACATCTTGCATATTAGGATTTAGTCTTCGTTGGCGTTGCACATACGTTTTATGACCTTCTTCCATAAGGATTTTATGTGTGCAATACGAAGGACTTATTCCTTTAATATCATGAATCTTCCATGCAATGGCTGGTTTATGAGCTTTCAACACAGAAATGAGCTGTGATTTCTCATTTTCAGTAAGAGAAGACGATATTATTACAGGTAATTCAGATTCACCATGTAAATAAGCGTATTCCAAATGGTTTGGAAGTGGCTTTAATTCTAATTTCGGAGGTTCTTCTATCGATGATTTATATCGATATCTGTCTTCTTCTTTTAGCATTTGAATTTCTTCTGTTGTTGGTTCATATCCATTAGCTATAAGTGTAGCTAACATTTCAGCTTCATCAATTGGTTCATTACCTTCTCCTAAAGAACATTCTCCTGTTCCTTGTAATTCTGGAAATTCTTCTAATAATTCTGCATGTGCATCTATAGTTTGAATATAATAACATGTATCATCTGCAGATTGTGGTTGTTGCATTGCTCTATCAACTGAAAAGGTAACACTCTCATCCTCTATACTTAGGGTCAATTTCTTACCGAACACGTCTATCATTGCTTTAGCCGTGTTTAAGAATGGTCTTCCTAATATGAGAGGAACTTGAGAATCTTCTTCCATGTCCAGAACAACAAAATCTACTGGAAATACTAAAGTACCAACTTTAACTAGCATGTTCTCCATTATCCCTCTAGGATATTTTATTGATCTATCGGCTAGTTGTATGCTTATTCTGGTTGGTTTCAATTCTCCAAGGTCTAGTTTAGTGTATAGTGAATACGGCATTAGATTTATACTAGCACCTAAGTCTGCCAATGCTTCTATTGAACTAAGACTACCCAGAAAACATGGAATTGTGAAACTTCCTGGATCAGATAGTTTTTCTGGTATCTTATTCAACAGCACTGCTGAACAATTAGCATTCATAGTAACAGCCGAGAGTTCTTCCATTTTCTTTCTATTCGTGATTAGATCTTTCAAGAATTTAGCATACCTTGGCATTCCTGAAATCACATCAATGAAAGGAAGATTTACATTTATCTGTTTAAACATATCCAAGAATTTGGATTGCTCGGCTTCAAGTTTTTCTTTCTTCATTTTACTCGGGTAAGGAAGTGGTGGTTGATATGGTTTAACATAAGGTTTATCCTTAACTGTGTTATCTTCATTAACCTTTTCAACTACCGGTTCTTTTTCCTTATCTTGATCAGGTTGTGGTTCTTGTGGAGTAGGAATAGTTTCATCAGAAGTTACAGGTATTTCAGGTGGTTTAAGTGTTGTACCACTTCTTGTGGTAATAGCTTTAGCTGTTTCATTCCGGGGGTTAGCATTTGTATTGCTAGGTAGACTTCCCGGTTTTCTTTCACCTATTAACCTTGCTAGGTTACTCACTTCTTGTTCCAGATTTTGAATAGAAGCTTGTTGATTTCTAAATGCTTGAGCATTTTGTTCATTGGTTTGTTTCTGAGATGTGAAAAACTGCGTTTGAGTTTCAACTAGCTTCGTCATCATATCTTCTAAATTCGGCTTTTTATCATCGGTTTGTTGTGGTGGTTTGTTTTGAAAATTCGGTCTTTGCTGATTGTAAGTATTATTGGGTACTTGTTGATTGCTAGGACCTTGTTGGTTGTTGTATGGAATATTTCGGTTATAATTCTGGTTTTGATTGTAAATCGGTCTTGGCGGTTGATAATTATTCTGATAATTATTTCCAGGCCTTTGGTTTATGTATGAAATATTCTCTCTTTGTTCCATTGTTAATTCAATACTGAGACAATCTTTTGTCAAATGTGGTCCTCCACACTGCTCACAACTAATTCGTATAGCATGAATATCTTTAGTCATCTTTTCCATTCGTCTCTCGAAAGCATCTATCTTTGCGGAAATGGAATCTAAGTCATGGCTAGAATCGGCTCTAGCTGCTTTAGATGATCTAATGATATCTTTTTCTTGGTGCCACTCATGTGAGTGGGAAGCAGTATTATCAATAATTTTGTAAGCATCAGTTTCGGTTTTCTTCATAATAGAACCACCAGCTGCTATATCTATGTCTTTTCTTGTAGTGATGTCGCATCCTCGGTAGAATATTTGTACTATTTGACAGGTGTCTAAACCATGTTGCGGACATCCTCTTAATAACTTTCCATATCTTGTCAACGCCTCATATAGAGTTTCATTTGGCTTTTGTGTGAACGTAACAATTTCTGCTTGAAGTCTTACGGCTTTAGATGCAGGAAAGAATTGTTTAAGAAATTTATCAATTAAAACGTCCCATGTATCGATCGCCCCTTCAGGTAACGATTCCAACCAATCTTTGGCTTCTCCCTTTAAAGTCCAGGGAAATAACATGAGATATATCTGTTCATCCTCCACTTCTCGTATTTTAAATAGTGTGCAGATCCTATTAAAGGTACGTAGATGTTCATTTGGATCTTCCTTCGGCGCACCACTAAATTGGCATTGATTAGTCACCATGTGTAGAATTTGTCCTTTGATTTCATAATCTGGCGCATTAATGTCTGGATGGGTAATTGCGTGACCTTGGCCAGTGCGTTTAGCTCTCATTCGGTCTTCCATACTTAAAGGTTCCAGATTCTCCATAATTGAATTTGTTGAATCGGTATCAATAGATGATTCTGATTTAATAGTTCGTTCCTCAACAATCTCTGTTTGAATGATTGGTGGTTCCGGAGGAAAGTTTAATGGTTCAGGATCTATGAACCGTTCCTGAATATTCTCTGGATTCTCAATTGTGAGGTTGGGTTCAAAAAATGGATTATCGGAAATTTGAACTGAAGTACTTGGTCGACTGGATGACGATTCTAAAGAAAAATCAACGGCGGTTATATTTGTTAAACGATGTCTTGATCTAGTTACAGGTGGTGAACGTACAAAAGGTGATGAACGTCTTGCTCGGTGCATTCACTGAATATCCTATTAGTTTTTAAAAGGAAAGAAAAATTATAATAAGTTATCCAATCAATAGACTTTTCTGATTTTGCCCACGTTTCGAATAGCCAAAAGATGCAGCAGAGGGGCAGGATTCGTTTGGTCTCAATATAATTGAGGACTGTTTGGCTCCAATAACCCGGTCCACGTACAAATCCAACTATTACTACGAACCAGAAAATTTTGATGTCTATTAATTTAACCACTCAAAATAAATTTTCGTAATTTTAAGAAATTTAGATAAGAAGTAGAAAAAATTCTAAGTCCTAAAAACTAGAATAGCGAGAAATAAGAAAGACAAAGAGTTCGTCGAAAAAGGTAGAAAAAGAAAAAAAAATGGTTGAAAAATAAAAGGTGACGGAAAAATAAAAGAAACTTATAAAAACTTAAAAATACTTAACTAACCTAACCTTATTACTACAACTAACTTAAAATTATAATCGCAAATTGAAATTACTAATTGGAATGATAATTGGTACATAGTAAAAGGTCTAAAAATATTAAAGCTTACAGGAAAAACTAAATCCCAAATGGAAATAACTTAAAAAGAAACTAAAACTTAAAAAGGCGTCGCAAAATTCTAAAGCACCTAAATCTTAGTCTAAAGAAAAAGCACTTAAGGAATTCTACGGCAAAGCCTAAAAATCTAGGAGTAAAAATTACTATAGCAAAAACTAAGATTAAAATTAAATATGAGCTAAAAAAAATACAAATATTACGCTACAATGATTAAAAAGGGACAAAATATAAAAATATACAAAAAGTTGTAAAAAGTACAATTTTTATAAAAATATTATTTTTGTATTATTATTTAATAAAACTACTAATTTTACAATTTAATAAAACTAATTAAACTAAAATATATAAATAAAAAGTAAAAGTAAAATTAAAATTAAAACTAATAATAATAATAATAATTAGGTTTTAATAATAATAATAATTAAAAATAACCCGTAATCAATGCTTGATTAGGGTTTTTGTCCGTGTGTCAGATGGCCTCCGCGAGTCGCGGAAATTAAAGAAGAAAACCCCGCGAGTCGCGGGGTTCAGAATTTGAGCTGACAGATTTATCTTTTTACGCGTTTTTCTTTATTTATTTTTTTATTTTTTTTTTATTTTCTGTTTTCTGTTTTTTTAAAATAAATAAAAGATTTTAAAATAAACTTATATTTTTATAAACTAAAATAAAAATAAAGAAACTTATAAAACTTAAATATTTAACAAAATCTTAAAAATACTTATATTTTTGTTTTTTTTTTCTTTTTATATTTTTCAATAATTAAAACGTATTTCTACAAAAGCGAATTTTTAATAAAAGTAACTAAAAATCTTTTTTTTTTATATTAGCGTTGCGCTTCCGGCTTTTAAGAGTTTTTCCCCGGCAGCGGCGCCAAAAATACTTGATGTCAAGCGAGGTGTATATAAAATAGTATTATTTTTAGTGCGAAAATACTATTAAATACGATACAATTTTACACAAGATATTTATTTATTTATAGAATGGATATACTTAAACCTTGCTACAACACTTATAGGCAGTGTACCTAATCGTACAGTAGTGTAGTTTTTAGTAAGTCCGGTTCGTTCCACAGGGAAATCTTTAAACAAAGCTCAACGCTATATTAGTTTACTTTTATAAAAATACAAACATATATATAAGTAATATTATTATTATAAAGGGGGGTTTTTACCGTTTAATGACCGGTTTGTCGATTTTAAGACTTTAGTCGCAGTTAAAACCTAATGTAAAATATAAAATAAATACAAGACTTAAATTAAAGCGTAAAGTAAATAACGATAATGAAATTGCAAATAATAAAAATGCGATAAAATAAAATTGCGATAATTAAAAAGTACGATAATTAAAAGTGCGATTAAATAACAAATAATAAAAGTGCGATAATTAGAAGTGCAATTAAATATAAAATAAAGGAAATTAAATATGAAATAAAAGAATTATGCTTATTTAAACTTCCGTAATCATGATGTTCGACGTGTTGATTTTAATTATATGCCCATGGGTTAATTGTCCTTTGTCCTGGATTATTCAATATGTCCGTCTGGTTTTTGTCCATAACAGTCCATCAGTCATAAATATAAATTGCAAGTGTCCTTGTCAAATTATTATTATACCCGAAGTTAAATATTCCAACTAATTGGGGATTCGAATTGTAACAAGGTTTTAATACTTTGTTTAATGAATACACCAGGTTATCGACTGCGTGTAAACCAAGGTTTTACTACTTTGTTAACAATTACACCAATTACCCTTGAATGTAATTTCACCCCTGTTTTGATTATTCTAGTGGCTATTAATCCATTCCCGTGTCCGGTTAAATGAACGATTATTCGTACATATAAATACCCCGCCCATCGTGTCCGATCGAGTGTATATGGTAATTTATAGGGACGCCCAATTGTAAATCTTTATATTAACATTAACAAACTTTCATTTAATTAAACAAATATAAAGCCCATTAATAGCCCATAGTCTAATTTCCACAAGTGTCGTTCTTTTATCCAAACCCCAATTATGGTACAAAGCCCAATTACCCAATTTTAGTAATTAGCCCAACATCATGATTACTTCGTTTTAAATAAGCATAATAATAACTTAGCTACGAGACATTAATGTAAAAAGGTTGAACATAACTTACAATGATTAAAAATAGCGTAGCGTTACACGGACAGAATTTCGACTTACACCCTTACAACATTCGCTAACATAACCTTATTATTAGGATTTAAAATTAAAATTAAAATTAAAAATATAAATTATATATATATATTACGTATATATTGAGAGAGAGATTGAGAAATAAGATATGAAATTTGATCAGAATTCGGTTTGCTTTATAGCCAGACTTGATTTTTGGGGCTCCGCGACTCGCGGCAAAATGCCCTTCAAACTCCGCGAGTCGCGGAGGTAGAAATTACAGCTCACACCCTTGGAGTTTCTCTGCCGACGGTTTTATATATATATATATAATATATATATAATTAATATAATTAATTATATATTATATTATATTTATATACATAGTTAACTTGTAATTTTTAGTCCGTTGCGTCGAGCGTTAAGAGTTGACTCTAGTCCCGGTTCCGAATTTTCGAACGTCCTTGCGTACAATTTTATATTTTGTACTTTGCGTTTTGAATCTTGTACTTTTGTAATTTCGAGACGTTTCTTATCAATAATTGGAACCTTTTTTATTGTCTTTTGTTCTTTTGAGCTTTTTGGTCGTTTGCGTCTTCAATTCGTCGAATCTGTCTTTTGTCTTCACCTTTTATTATTTAAACGAATATCACTTGTAAATAGAACAATTGCAACTAAAAGCTTGTCTTTCTTGAGGAATAATGCTATGAAATATATGTTCGTTTTTAGCATTATCAGAGACTCAATATTACAGACTTTGCTTATCGTGTCAAAATTAAATAAGAATTAAGTTTAAATTTGGTCGAAAATCTCCGGGTCGTCATAGTACCTACCCGTTAAAGAAATTTCGTCCTAAAATTTGAATGAGGTCGTCATGGTTAATAATAAAAATGTTTTCATGATCATTATGAGTTGATAAATAGAGTTTTATCATCATTGAGTAATATGGATAAAACAATTCGATTAATCGAAGAGTACGAATGAAGCTATCACAAAAGAGTGAAATGAATAAATGCAGATTCATCTTATCTGGTGACGTAGTCACGGTTGATTTCCGAAAATCAAGGAATTTAGGGAAAATTTTCGTAATAAGATTCGATTCTTCGGTAATTAAGGAAATTAGGAACCTCTTCGGTTAAATGCAATAATCTATTTTGATTGCTCTGTTGGATATTTCACTATAAATCCACCCTCTTCATTTCCTTTATATTTTGGAGTTCCATACTTTTGTTTTCTCTTCTCAACTTTAAGTCAAACGAATAATGGTCCAGAATTCATAAGTATGAAGTTTCGAATGAACATAAGGTCCTAAGAGAGAGATTGTAATAGCACGATCTTGATTGGTTAAATTACCAGAATTCAAGAGAAAAGATAGAACTTTCAGGATATTATGTTCTTGATATGTTTAGAGATTAAATAGAATGTAAGAGTCGTGTAACATGGCACATGATGACGGTATGATCTGTGAATCATCACGCTCCATTAGAAGCTCAGCATGACTTACTGTAATATAATCACGTTGATCAAGTGTCATTATATTATACTAACTCATGCTTCAGTTCCCAACACTACTTCAAAACATTCATACTTTAAACTCAAATTTTAAAGAAATTTAGAAACTAAAGTAGTTTCCTTTATGATGTAATATAGATAGCACGAAGAGATAAATGATTTTGGACGAGAATATTTATGAAAATATCTCCAGAAATATCGAAGATATTTATGATGATATTTTGGAATTTCTAAGTTCGATGGTTGATGAAGAAGGATTTTTCGCAAGATTTTAACATGAGTACGAAGCAAGATATTCGTTGAAGGTTTCATCGGATCCAGAATTACCTGGATTCTTTGAATATATGGTATGGTCCTTGTATTTGGCCTTGGTCTCCTTCATGGTTTGCTCAATCTGTTTTTCAGTACCAAATTTTCTATCGAGCGTTCCTAACATTCCCTTCTTTATCATCAAACTTTTGGCCGTTTAGACCATCTACAATTTTTTTCTATTTCCTCTGCATTTAATGCTACAATATCTGAATCATCGGTTATCAATTCGAGGTGGTTTCAGGAGAATTGTGTTTTTAGATGATTAAACGCTAATGGTAATATGGTGGAATATAAAAGGTTCCCTGGTAACAATAAAAGAATGCACATATATATCAAAGTTATAATAACGTTATTTCGAACGAAAAGTTGAAGTTGACTTGCTGGAGCTGTGACAAAATTGGCTAATTTAGAATGGGATTGCAACGTTATTTTCGGTAATAACAATGCCAAAGGAGCTAACACAGATACGTGTTTAAACGTTTGCTCAGGTTTCGAGAGTTTTTAGGTGCATAACTATGTGCATCAACCTTTTCTTCCGTAGATGAAGTGCGGTTGGTTCATCCTCTCGATTGAGGTGTTTTCAAGAATCATGAAAGGTTTGAACGCATATTGTAATCGTTAAGATTCAAACGAGGTTTAAGATGAAATCAAGTGGCAAACTTGAAGAAATGTTTAGTTTCATATGTTATAATTAATATTTTAATTCATTTTAATTGTCCAATGTTAATAGTCCACAGTTGATAGTCCACATTTAGCAATTCAATAATTCATATATAGTTTACAATATTTGAATTAATTAATACGTATCGTGACCCGTGTACATGTCTCAGACTCGATCACAACTCAAAGTATATATATTATTTTAGAATCAACCTCAACCCTGTATAGCTAACTCGGTCATTACTGCATATAGAGTGTCTATGGTTATTCCAAATAATATATATAGATGCGTCGATATGATATGTCAAAACCTTGTATACGTGTCCCGATATTTAAAGTGCGTAAAACAAATAACAGAAATTAAATGACAATAATTAAAATTGCGAGAATATAAATTGCGATAATTAAATTGCGATAAATAAAATGTAATCAGTTAGCTAGGAACAGTTAGCTTGGATTCTTAACAAAATTCCTCATAGTTAATTTGTTTGTTTCTAACAAATTTTTATTTTTGTCCAATATTTTCTTCATTATGCCACTTTTTGGATTCTGATAGGTCAAAATCCAAATATGAAATTGAATGAAAATGGTTATTCTGCGATGAACGGATTCGTATCTCTGTTGATGTAAGTAGGATAGTAAATGAATGTTTAATCAGATTTGAAGAATGTACAGTGTAACTTATTAATGTGAAATCTAAATATTTCTCAGGTATTACCTACCCGTTAAAATGTTTTCACCATTAACAATTTGTACGAAAGAATTTTTAATTACAATCTTTATGAAAATATACGTACATATATATTTTCTTCAGATGTAATCATGGATTTAATGAGTTAATATGATATTAATCTCATTTGCTTTTCAGTTTGAGCTAGAATAAATAATCTCTAAGACTTTAGGGATTACATAATCGCCATGAATAACGAAGATAGTCGATGTAAAGTAGATAGAATGATAGGTAGGACGGAGATTATGCTCGTGGTACAGATGGTGATGTCGAGGCTGGTGATGTGGGTATTGCTATCGGTGATACAAGTGTTATTTGTGCTGAGGTTGGTGATGATGTTGGTGTAATAAGTATAGCTTGTAAATCATGCATCATTCTTGTCAGGGTTTCTATCCTACCCTCTATCATTTCTATCCACCTACTCATCTGATTCGATAGATCTTGATTCTCAATTCGAAGTTCCCTAACTTCTTCTAATATTCCCCTTCGATTGGTATTCGGAAGTAGAGGTTGAATATTTTTTGAGATTGCAGTAATGCGACCTTCGAGGCGGAATATTTTGACAAGAAGGGTGAAAACAGTGTTGCGCATAGGTTCACCGGTGAGTACATCGTTTTCTCCGATGTTATGTGGTAAGTTTGGTTCACGGTAGGGTTCACCTTCTTCATTTCTCCATCGAGTGAGTAAGTCTCGGACCCACCCTCATCTCCTCTAGAAAGAGAAATAGCTAAATGGTTGAGGCACTTCTGGGTCATTGACTTCAGAGTCTTCTTTAATATACATCTCGAAATCACTTCAGGAACTAATGGAATCCAAGCTAGATGTAGGATCCATCTTACACAATCAGTTAGAAGATTTTTGATATGAAATGATTTTCGGATATCGGATGATCTTCTAATTATATAGAATATCTATACATAATTCAAAGGATCCCTTGGATTACGGAGGGAATTAAGGAATGTGTCAGATAAAGTTTAATATGATTGGATATGAATTTGTCTGTACACCATCTATGCAATAATTATAATAAGACGTGTCGAGACTGAAAATGATATGCAGATATTTTCTGACAAGAAACGATAAGCAAAACTTTTGACATGCAGACACGGTCGAAGTCCAGACTCATTAATGTATCTTAATATCTATCAGTTAGACACACTAATGCGAGGCCTGGTTCGCTAAGACCACCGCTCTGATACCACATGTAGAAACCCGTCCTAATCCATCTGGACGAATACATTATATTTGGTTACATCGCGAGGTACTTGACCTCTATATGATATATTTTACAAACATTGCATTCGTTTTTAAAAGACAAACTTTCATTTCATCGAAAGTTGACGGCATGCATACCATTTCATAATGTATCCAACTATAATTGACTTAATAATAATCTTGATGAACTCGACGACTCGAATGCAACGTCTTTTAAAATATGTCATAAATGACTCCAAGTAATATCTCTAATATGAGCAAATGCACAGCGGAAGGTTTCTTTCATACCAGAGAATAAACATGCTTTCAAGTGTCAACCAAACGGTTGGTGAGTTCATAGGTTTATCTTAAAACAATAAAATTCATCATTTTGATAGACCACAAGATTTAAATACAGTACACCTATCTCGTGTACAAAACCATTTTTCATAAGTCTTAGTAATCGTACACATATCTAGTGTAAAAAAATATCATACACATAACCTGTGTATAAAATCATTCTCTCGATACATAACATTCATTTTTCATTCATTGCTTGGCTTGGTAACCGACCTTAACATATAATGCGCATAAATAATATCCCCAAAAAATAGAACATCTCGTCTGTATAATATATAAACCTCGAAGTACTAAACACCACGCCCACTAGCTCTTCCGTCTAGTGAACATTCTGGGAGGGGGTGTTAAACCCGGTAGCTACCTTTAGGATTCGCGTGAATTAGGGCCATACCTGATTCTAATTATTAGGTTACCAAGCAATAATAATCAGGGGAAAATATTCGCAACAATTAGTGGCAATTATAACGTCCAACTAATTCAATAATAATCCACAGAACTTCTGTCTGCATAATAATTCATTCGAGGAATGTTTTGCTTGTGTCTATCTCGTCAAACATTTATAAAAGCATCTCAGTTCAAAAATATAGATTTCAAAGGCATTTAATAAAGCAGTTGTAAAACAGTTATAAAGCAGCTCATGTATTCTCAGTCCCAAAAATATAAAGAGTAAAAGGGAGCAAATGAACTCACAATGCGATATTTTGTAGTAAAAATATGCATACGACGATACTGAACAATGCAGGGTTGGCCTCGGATTCACGAACCTATATCAGGTATATATATTAACACATTGTAATCGACCAAATATATATATATATATATATATATATATAGTGATATAATTGTTATATTAATAAATTATATGTTTCATTAATTAACTTAATATAGTTATTTTTATATACCCTAACTAGATAATTAATATTTATTACTGATATTACTAATACTAATGTTAATAATAATAATAATAATAATAATAATAATAATAATAATAATAATAATAATAATAATAATAATAATAATAATAATAATAATAATAATAATAATAATAATAATAATAATAATAATAATAATAATAATTTTACTACTATAAGAAATAAATATTACTATCTTTAACTAAAATAAGTGGACTTAATATGAGTCCAATCATTTTAATACTTGAAGCCCAACTAGAATAACTCAATTAGCCCAACTAGCAAATCCATTTGCAAAATCCACTTAATTCATCAATGGCCCAACAGCAGCCTAATATCGGTTTTAAATTAACAGTCCAACAGTTTTTAATTATTAGCCCAATTCAGTTTTTGCAATTATCGACCCAACAGGCCCATGCTTCTCAAGACAGCTTCTCTTGTTTTTAAAAAAAAATTTGTTGTTGCCTGGTTTTGAACCCAGGACCACTAGTTTAACCAAACAGCCTTCAGACCAATGAACCATTAATTACTTCATGTATTAACTCGCGTTTTTTATTATATATCATATATAACTGTTAATCATCTTTTCTAACCTCATCATCTTTATCATTACTCATCTATATCACCATCTATAATCATAATCATGACATAATTATAATCATAAGCACAATTATAATCGTAATCATCAATCATAATTATTTCTTAATTTATTTTTATCATAATTATCTCCATCATCAATAACTTAATCCTAACATCATCATTATATCGTGAACCTATGTTTATCATCATCATCATCATCCTTATCATTTATCATTCTTTAACATTACCATATTATTATCATAATCAATTAATAATAATTATAATAATAATAATACTAATAATAATAGAAAGTAACAATAATAATATTTATTTATAAAGCTCGTACCTTTAAAAATCATAAGTTATCATAACTGGATGTCTGTGATGATATTGTCGACCCACAACAGATAAAGTATCCTAACCCAACTGTTTTAGTTCGATCATATAAGGGAAAAAACAGAAAAATAAAGATCCTAGCAGGTTTTGATCAGGGTTAGCGATGGTGGTGGTATTAGTCATAAACAGAAATATAAGTAGACAGATGCACTGTAGCATCATCTTTTTCATGTCATTAAAACCGGAAATAGGGACAGAAGTAGCGAAGTAGCAGAGACTGCACTCGCGACCGTCCCCTTCTTCTCTTCATCCGAACAGAAACAGTAACATGATAGTTGCAGTAATAGTATTAGTGAATTACAACTGGGTTTTGCAGCAACTTGCTCGATGGTGGTGATGGTTCAAGAAAAATGACGGTTAAATGATTAGAGTGGTTTCGATGTTGGTGGTTATTTTCGATAAAAATGGTGATGATGGTAGAGATGGTTGCAGTCGGATGTGGTAGTTGTTTTGTGGTGTTAACCAGCTGCAAAGACAGCCACAAAGGAAGAGGTCGATGGTGGATATATGGTGATTTACGAAGGAAGAAAACAAGTACAGAAAAGCAAGGTGATGGCGGTTTCCAAGTTAGGAGAGAGAGAGGAGAATGAGAGAGAAGGATAGAGAGGTGATAACCGGCTGTGGTGGTGTAGTGTGGTGGTCGTGACAGCGGTGTATGGTGATTCCGGTGATGGTGGCACAAGGTGGTACCGGTAGATGGTGAATGAAAATGATAAGGGTGTTTGCTTTAGTTCACAAATTAAAATAGGGTATCTATATGCAAGTCGTTAATGCATATATTTATATATATTATTTGGTGTTAGTGGTGCACTAAAATCAAAAATGGAAACAGTAATCAAATTTTTACATAAAAGATCTCATACTACATACAGTAAATTTCAATCAATAAGCAGATTCAATGAATTGTGAATATTAATATATAATAAAATAATATTAATAATAATAAACGTGCATCTTAACTAAATATCTTACCGACAGTTTTAAAAGTAATAGTATCTCGTACCCCGTTGTTAATTAGTGGCGGATAAAAGTGTTCAGAAAAATCTCATATTTTTAAATTAACTTTATTTATTTATTTTGGTCATTATGGTATAAAATTTGATCATTAACTATTAAATAAAAATTACATTAATTATTCACTCCCAATCCTAAGTAAAATATAAAAAGTTTTAAAATTTAATAAATAGCTCCTAAATACATTTTTACTAAGCCTATAATTTATAAAACCCATTTTTGGATCATCGTTTATTTTAAAATAATATAAGTTCCTTTTTAATTCGTTTACTATCAATTTGATGACAAATGAGCGTTTTCGTCGTTTACTAAATAACTTCGAAATTACTTATATATATATAACATACTTTATATATTCACTTTTATAATAAATTTTAATATATTTTATATTAATTTACATATTTATTTATAACAATTTGTATATTGTATATAATAGTTTATTAACATTCTTATGCATAATTATTTATATTTACTTATTTATATATATTTATCTATTTACAAATAATGGTTCGTGAGTCGTCGAAAATGGTCGAAGTCAGATGATTTCATAAAACAAATTTAAAATTTTGAGACTCAATATTACAGACTTTGCTTATCGTGTCAAAATTAAATAAGAATTAAGTTTAAATTTGGTCAGAATTCTCCGGGTCGTCACAGTGACCACACAAACCGAGCCATCGTGAATACGCGCAAACAGATATTCACTACCACCACCACATAGTATAACCGAGGATGGCCGTACAACCCGAGCCTTAGTGAATCCGTGATAGTACTCCAAATGAACATATTTTAGTAGCAATATCCTCCCAATATGTAAATTATTTAGTTGTAATTTTCCTATTGTAAGTTGTAATCGTTTATATTAAATAAGTGCGAAGACAAAAGGCGAAAATGAAGATTTGAAGACACAAACGTCCAAAAAGCTCAAATGTACAAGATACAATTCAAAAGGTTCAATTTATTGATGAGAAACGTCTAAAAATGACAAGAGTACAAGTTACAAAATGCAAAGTACTCGATATAAAATAGTACGCAAGGACGTTCGAAAATCCGGAATCGGGACATGAGTCAACTATCAACGTCCGACGCAACGGACTAAAAATTACAAGTCTACTATGCACAAGAATATAATATAATATATAAATAATTATATTAATTATTTATATTTTATATTTATATATAAATTATGTCGACAAGCAAGGTTCCAAAATTATGTGAGCTGGATTTTCAAACTCCACGACTCGCGGAGTTTGCAGGCTTAAAACTCCACGACTCGCGGAGCTGTCAGAAATCAAAACGCCTATAAAAGGCCATGCATTCTGCCGAGTAAAAATATAATAAATAATAATAATAATACTCTGTAATAAATAAATAAATAAATAAATATATATATAATATATATAGTATAGGGTAGTTTTATATTAGATTAGTTCGAGTTATGTAAAGGTTATTTTACGGGTTTTTGAAGTCGAAATTCTGTCCGTGTAACACTACGCGATAAATACTCAATGTAAGTTATGTTCTCCTTTTTAAATTAATGTCTCGTAACTAAGTTGTTATAATACTTATTTAAATTGAAGTAATCGTGATGTTGGGCTAAATATTAAAAATGGGGTAATTGGGCTTTGTACCATAATTGGGGTTTGGACAAAAGAACGACACTTGTGGAAATTAGACTATGGGCTATTAATGGGTTTTATATTAACTAAACAATACCTTGTTAATTTAATATACAAACTTATAATTTGATGTATTTATATATAACCACATAGGCTTGACTGGGTACGGTGGGCGGGATATCTATAAATACCAATAATTATTCATTTTACCGGACACGGAACTGGATTAATAGTTAATAGACTTGTTGAAACAGGGGTAATTACATTCAAGGGTAATTGGTGTAATTGTTAACAAAGTAGTAAAACCTTGGTTTACACGCAGTCGATAACCTGGTGTATTCATTAAACAAAGTATTAAAACCTTGTTACAATTCGAATCCCCAATTAGTTGGAATATTTGACTTCAGGAATATGAATAATTTGACGAAGGCTTTCGCTCTTTATATTTATGACTGATGGACTGTTATGGACAAAAACTAGACAGACATATCAAATAATCCAGGACAAAGGACAATTAACCCATGGGAATAAACTAAAAATCAACACATCAAACATCATGATTACGGAAGTTTAAATAAGCATAATATATTTTATTTCATATTTCCTCGTACTTTTATTTATTGTCATTTTAATTATTGTTATTTATTTTATATTGTTATTTAAATATCGTCATTTACTGTACGCTTCGCTTAAAATATAAATCGACAAACCGGTCATTAAACGGTAAACCCCCTTTTATATATTATTATATATAATTATATATATTTTGTACAAATATAGTTGTTTAAAAATATAGTGTGCAATAAGCCCGCTCCCTGTGGAACGAACCGGACTTCCTAAAAACTATACTACTCTACGATTAGGTACGCTGCCTATAGTGTTGTAGCAAGGTTTAGGTATATCCCATCTGTAAATAATTAAAACTTGTGTAACTATTTCGTACCCCCACGCTACGACATCAAGTTTTTGGCGCCGCTGCCGGAGACTCGGCGAAACGCTATATTTTTAATTTATTTTTGTATAAATATATTTATATATATTTTTAGAAAAACAATATAAAATTTAAAAAAAAACACGTTTTTCAAACTCCACGACTCGCGGAGTTTGCAGGCTTAAAACTCCACGACTCGCGGAGCCACCCTGACAGGCGCACCCAGGAACCCTACTTCGCATTTATTACGGAATAATATTAATTATTATTATTTTAAAACCCTAATTAGGTTTAATTAATTTAATATTTAATTTTTAGTTTTAATTAAATTTGTAATAATTACTTTTAATTAGTTTTATTATATATAAAAATTAATACTTTTATAAAATACAAATATAAAAATAATATTTTTATAAAAATTGTACTTTTTACAACTTTAAGTTTATTTTTATATTTTGTATTTTTTTTAGTGTAATATTTGTATCTTTATTGTTCGTAGCTAGTTTTAAGTTCTAGTATTTTGCCGTAGCTTATTTTTATTTTTAGATTTTTAGGCTTTGCCGTGAAATCCCTTAAGTGCTATTTCTTTAGACTAAGATTTAGGTGCTTTAGAATTTTGCGACGATTTTAAAATTTTAGTGCCTTTTAAGTCACGACTCGCTACTTTCTTATTTTTATTTTTCGACGTTTTTCGACGCACATTCTTTTTCTTTCTTATTTCTCGACGCTTTAGTTTTTAGGACTTAGAAATTTTCTCTATTTCTTATCTAATATCTCAAACGGAAAGAAAAATTATTTAAGTGGTTAAATTAATGGACGTTGACAATTTTCTGCTTCGTAGTAATAGTTGGATTTGTTAGTGGCTGAGTTGTGAGCTTCCGATTTAAAGGGTTCTGGCTCCCTGCTGCATCTTTTGGCTATTCGAAACGTGGGTAAAAGTAGAAAAGTCTATTAATTGGACAACTTATATAAGTTTTTCTATTTTTATAACTAATAGGATAATTAGTAAATGCACCACATTGTAGCTAAAATTTGTCCATCGCAATAAAATGGAAAATTTTGAAAACAAGGCTATGGAAACTCTTTTTGATATCCAAAATCAATTAAATCAATACTCTCAAATGGGTATTGATGACAATTCGTTCGGTCAATCTTGGATCACGAATGACGAAACAATAACTGGTTGTGAAATCTGTGGAGATTATCACTCAACATGGGAATGTTATTATTACGTTCCTATGGAAAATTACGCACCCACGGAACCTGAATGGAATGATTATGAAGAATACAATTCAAATTGGGATTATTCCCAAGAATATTTCCAAACTCAACAACCAGTAGACGAGGAAAATTACGTGTCTGAAAATTTATTAGACAATATGAAAATCAAACTCGAAGAACTCAATGCTCAAAATGAACAAATGAGAGAGTTTGTAAACCGGCAAGCTGAAACTCTATCAGACTACACACCTGTTGATCTGAGGAGTCGTGTGCAAGAAAATCTCATATCATCGAATTTTGATGAATTCGAGAGCTCCGAAATCACCAATTATCCCGATGATACTTTTTATTCAGCTTTAGCAATTTCACAACATATCGACACATTAGCCTCAACCGACGAAATCATCGATCCATCTATGGATGAAGAAGAAGTAAGGATGACAAATTGGTACTCTTGGGAAAACGATAACATTAAAAATTTTACCCCCGAGACCAAAATGGTGGGACCGATAAGTACCGTTAATGAAGAAGAATTTGCTTCAATCCAGCCATAACCTTCCAACCCAATATTCTCAATAGACGAGTCATCTACCAAAGATGAACTATAAGCTGTAATAGATATTGACACCTCGAATTTCACCCAATTGGGTAATAGAGGTGAAAACTTTGATTCCGAGAATGAACGAAATGAAGTGTTAGGAATTTTCCACCCTATAGAAATATGTATGTCGGTGTATATCGATCCATTTGACCAAGAACCAGAAAAGAGACATATCCATTTACTAAAAGCTACACTTAAAAAAGAATTAAGTAGTGATATTCGGGTGGGTCTAAACTTTAAACTCATTGATATATTTTATACCACCAGAGATGTAAATAACTGGCTCACTATTTTAATTCGTGGAACTTATTCTACCGACTTCACATGTCGTCAGCTAAGTGTGGGGAAGTCTAACCCCACTTAACGTTAAATTAGGGGTTCGGGTTAGTGCATAACTCGTTAATAAAAATGCATGATTAGGGTAAAAGACGCTTTTTCAAATATTAGTAAACAGTTCAGAAAAGCAGCCGTTTTTGAAAAAAAAGCATGTGTGATAAAACAAGAAGGAATGAACGATGAGGCGCGCCATCTATCATTCGACGAGCTTTGTAATTACAAACTGGGTATTTTTAAACACTTTTCTACACTTATCACCCTCGTGAATTTATAATTATAGTCTGATTTCATGCAAATGAGGGCATTGCATGATCTCAAGTGTGGGGAAAGGTTATAAATTCTCTCGGGTTTGCACTTAAGTTTATTTGCCAAATTTTGTGAAAATTTTAAAAATTTTCAAATAAATGAATTCAAAATCATGTTTATACATATTTATGAACGATGAAAATTAGGTGTTAATACCGAAATTATCGTTACCTCGGAAAGGACATAAATTGAGAAACACCCTAAAACGATTAAATTCATTTAAAATGGAATAAAGGAGAATAAAAAGGTAAAGAAAGAAACTAAGTGTGGGGAGAATGTACCAAATTATTCAATTAAAAACTATCTATCACATGTTTCTGTAAAATTATTGCAGGTACTTTTGTTTTGGACGATTTTAATCAGTTTTACCCTATTTACTGTAATATATTTGAAAGAAAATATGGATCTACACGTTGAATCAATTCCATCATTAAAAGGAAGTAAAGTCTTCCGAAAAAGACACGCGCTTCTTGATTTAGGTCATGAAGTTGTTGTCCAGACCAGCTGTAGGTTGACGAAAAATCTAGAAAAGTCATCACTAAAATCAGCAGGAAATCCACGGACCTCAGCATCAAACAGGGTCTCCAGGTGGTCAGATTTATCCTAACCATGAGAAGGATTTATCTCGTACAATGGGGGGCACCGTGCAAATTAGCTTGATAAGACTAATGAATCAGATCCCCAGAAAGGATAATCTCCTTAAAGATTAAAAATCAGCTTTTAAGACTGATATTACTCAATCCTTGAGATTGACCTTAAAGATTGAGAATTCAAACTCATGGAATTCAATGATATCTAAACTCGAGCTTGAACGAGAAAATATTTTGATCAAAATTACAAACCGATTTGTTTTCTGAAAACCCATTTTTAATGCGTTCATTACCATTGAACGTAAAATCCTAGGAATTCACCTGGAATTCATTAGGTCACCTGAACCAAATCGGGTGTCAACCGTAAGAACGGTGGTTGCATAGCATGGTCGGAGACAGGACCTTGTGCCAGACCGAAAAAATTATAGGATGATCTTACTATTGCTCCTATAAAGGATAGTAATAGCATCCGACATGTTTTTGGACCATAATCAAATGCATGTCATTAGACATTGCCTTAACAGTTTCTTGTTCATCGCTTTTCTTTACAACCGGACGGTAGTTTGCCGAAAGGTAATATACGGGACAAGTAAACTGGACGTGTTGCTTTCCTAATACAAGATTAGCAAGTGGGTAACACAAAACCACAAGTGTTGAGCTAAAATTTTCAAATCTGAAACCCACACAACCCACAAAAATATTTTGCAAACACCGGTGAAGGGTTATTCCGAAAAACTTGTCTAGGGTAAAAGCTAGATTGAATTTTCAAAAGATCAAATGTTTTCATAAAGATCCAATTTTCTAACGGATCTAAATTTTCATAGTCATGTGGGATTGTAAACCGCCTTTCAAATGTGCACTTTGCTTTGGAAACTGAAAGTAAATCGGCTATTTGATTGCAAGTGTCGTTGACCTAAACCCGAGGCAACTGTGGATGACACACCCACCTTTAACCATGGTTCTATCGTTACTATCATTGTTTATACCGCCATCTCAAAATCACTGATGTATAAAGTGTGAAGAATAAAGAAGTGATTCGTGTGATGTATTATATTATTTCAAGTTATGTATTGCTTGAGGACAAGCAACGTTCAAGTGTGGGGATATTTGATAGTACTCCAAATGAACATATATTTAGTAGCAATATCCTCCCAATATGTAAATTATTTAGTTGTAATTTTCCTATTGTAAGTTGTAATCATTTATATTAAATAAGTGCAAAGACAAAAGGCGAAAACGAAGATTTGAAGACACAAACGTCCAAAAAGCTCAAATGTACAAGATACAATTCAAAAGGTTCAATTTATTGATGAGAAACGTCTAAAAATGACAAGAGTACAAGTTACAAAACGCAAAGTACACGATATAAAATAGTACACAAGGACGTTCGAAAATCCGGAATCGGGACATGAGTCAACTATCAACGCCCGACGCAACGGACTAAAAATTACAAGTCTACTATGCACAAGAATATAATATAATATATAAATAATTATATTAATTATTTATATTTTATATTTATATATAAATTATGTCGACAAGCAAGGTTCCAAAAATATGTGAGCTGGATTTACAAACTCCACGACTCGCGGAGTTTGCAGGCTTAAAACTCCACGACTCGCGGAGCTATCAGAAATCAAAACGCCTATAAAAGGCCATGCATTCTGCCGAGTAAAAATATAATAAATAATAATAATAATAATACTCTGTAATAAATAAATAAATAAATATATATATAATATATATAGTATAGGGTAGTTTTATATTAGATTAGTTCGGGTTATGTAAAGGTTATTTTACGGGTTTTTGAAGTCGAAATTCTGTCCGTGTAACACTACGCGATAAATACTCAATGTAAGTTATGTTCTC
The DNA here is from genome assembly GCF_046630445.1 of Rutidosis leptorrhynchoides. Lineage (NCBI taxonomy): Eukaryota > Viridiplantae > Streptophyta > Magnoliopsida > Asterales > Asteraceae > Rutidosis > Rutidosis leptorrhynchoides. The sequence continues at coordinate 43,853,729 of NC_092340.1, forward strand.
CTTTTTAAATTAATGTCTCGTAACTAAGTTGTTATTATGCTTATTTAAATTGAAGTAATCGTGATGTTGGGCTAAATATTAAAAATGGGGTAATTGGGCTTTGTACCATAATTGGGGTTTGGACAAAAGAACGACACTTGTGGAAATTAGACTATGGGCTATTAATGGGTTTTATATTAACTAAACAATACCTTGTTAATTTAATATACAAACTTATAATTTGACGTATTTATATATAACCACATAGGCTTGACTGGGTACGGTGGGCGGGATATCTATAAATACCAATAATTATTCATTTTACCGGACACGGAACTGGATTAATAGTTAATAGACTTGTTGAAACAGGGGTAATTACATTCAAGGGTAATTGGTGTAATTGTTAACAAAGTAGTAAAACCTTGGTTTACACGCAGTCGATAACCTGGTGTATTCATTAAACAAAGTATTAAAATCTTGTTACAATTCGAATCCCCAATTAGTTGGAATATTTGACTTCGGGAATAAGAATAATTTGACGAAGGCTTTCGCTCTTTATATTTATGACTGATGGACTGTTATGGACAAAAACCAGACAGACATATCAAATAATCCAGGACAAAGGACAATTAACCCATGGGAATAAACTAAAAATCAACACGTCAAACATCATGATTACGGAAGTTTAAATAAGCATAATATATTTTATTTCATATTTCCTCGTACTTTTATTTATTGTCATTTTAATTATTGTTATTTATTTTATATTGTTATTTAAATATCGTCATTTACTGTACGCTTCGCTTAAAATATAAATCGACAAACCGGTCATTAAACGGTAAACCCCCTTTTATATATTATTATATATAATTATATATATTTTGTACAAATATAGTTGTTTAAAAATATAGTGTGCAATAAGCCCGCTCCCTGTGGAACGAACCGGACTTCCTAAAAACTATACTACTCTACGATTAGGTACGCTGCCTATAGTGTTGTAGCAAGGTTTAGGTATATCCCATCTGTAAATAATTAAAACTTGTGTAACTATTTCGTACCCCCACGCTACGACATCAAGTTTTTGGCGCCGCTGCCGGAGACTCGTGAAATGTCCCGTTCTTATTGATTAAAAACGTTCCATATTAATTGATTTCGTTGCGAGGTTTTGACCTCTATATGAGACGTTTTTCAAAGGCTGCATTCATTTTAAAACAAACCATAACCTTTATTTCATCAATAAATGTTTAAAAAGCTTTACGTAGATTATCAAATAATGATAATCTAAAATATCCTGTTTACACACGACCATTACATAATGGTTTACAATACAAATATGTTACAATAAAATAAGTTTCTTGAATGCAGTTTTTACACAATATCATACAAGCATGGACTCCAAATCTCGTCCTTATTTAAGTATGCGACAGCGGAAGTCTTAATAATCACCTGAGAATAAACATGCTTAAAACGTCAACAAAAATGTTGGTGAGTTATAGGTTTAACCTATATATATCAAATCATAATAATAGACCACAAGATTTCATATTTCAATACACATCCCATACATAGAGGTAAAAATCATTCATATGGTGAACACCTGGTAACCGACATTAACAAGATGCATATATAAGAATATCCCCATCATTCCGGGACACCCTTCGGATATGATATAAATTTCGAAGTACTAAAGCATCCGGTACTTTGGATGGGGTTTGTTAAGCCCAATAGATCTATCTTTAGGATTCGCGTCAATTAGGGTGTCTGTTCCCTAATTCTTAGATTACCAGACTTAATAAAAAGGGGCATATTCGATTTCGATAATTCAACCATAGAATGTAGTTTCACGTACTTGTGTCTATTTTGTAAATCATTTATAAAACCTGCATGTATTCTCATCCCAAAAATATTAGATTTTAAAAGTGGGACTATAACTCACTTTCACAGATTTTTACTTCGTCGGGAAGTAAGACTTGGCCACTGGTTGATTCACGAACCTATAACAATATATACATATATATCAAAGTATGTTCAAAATATATTTACAACACTTTTAATATATTTTGATGTTTTAAGTTTATTAAGTCAGCTGTCCTCGTTAGTAACCTACAACTAGTTGTCCACAATTAGATGTACAGAAATAAATCGATAAATATTATCTTGAATCAATCCACGACCCAGTGTATACGTATCTCAGTATTGATCACAACTCAAACTATATATATTTTGGATTCAACCTCAACCCTGTATAGCTAACTCCAACATTCACATATAGAGTGTCTATGGTTGTTCCGAAATATATATAGATGTGTCGACATGATAGGTCGAAACATTGTATACGTGTCTATGGTATCTCAAGATTACATAATATACAATACAAGTTGATTAAGTTATGGTTGGAATAGATTTGTTACCAATTTTCACGTAGCTAAAATGAGAAAAATTATCCAATCTTGTTTTACCCATAACTTCTTCATTTTAAATCCGTTTTGAGTGAATCAAATTGCTATGGTTTTATATTGAACTCTATTTTATGAATCTAAACAGAAAAAGTATAGGTTTATAGTCGGAAAAATAAGTTACAAGTCGTTTTTGTAAAGGTAATCATTTCAGTCGAAAGAACGACGTCTAGATGACCATTTTAGAAAACATACTTCCACTTTGAGTTTAACCATAATTTTTGGATATAGTTTCATGTTCATAATAAAAATCATTTTCTCAGAATAACAACTTTTAAATCAAAGTTTATCATAGTTTTTAATTAACTAACCCAAAGCAGCCCGCGGTGTTACTACGACGGCGTAAATCCGGTTTTACGGTGTTTTTCGTGTTTCCAGGTTTTAAATCATTAAGTTAGCATATCATATAGATATATAACATGTGTTTAGTTGATTTTAAAAGTCAAGTTAGAAGGATTAACTTTTGTTTGCGAACAAGTTTAGAATTAACTAAACTATGTTCTAGTGATTACAAGTTTAAACCTTCGAATAAGATAGCTTTATATGTATGAATCGAATGATGTTATGAACATCATTACTACCTTAAGTTCCTTGGATAAACCTACTGGAAAATAGAAAAATGGATCTAGCTTCAACGGATCCTTGGATGGCTCGAAGTTCTTGAAGCAGAATCATGACACGAAAACAAGTTCAAGTAAGATCATCACTTGAAATAAGATTGTTATAGTTATAGAAATTGAACCAAAGTTTGAATATGATTATTACCTTGTATTAGAATGATAACCTACTGTAAGAAACAAAGATTTCTTGAGGTTGGATGATCACCTTACAAGATTGGAAATGAGCTAGCAAACTTGAAAGTATTCTTGATTTTATGAAACTAGAACTTTTGGAATTTATGAAGAACACTTAGAACTTGAAGATAGAACTTGAGAGAGATCAATTAGATGAAGAAAATTGAAGAATGAAAGTGTTTGTAGGTGTTTTTGGTCGTTGGTGTATGGATTAGATATAAAGGATATGTAATTTTGTTTTCATGTAAATAAGTCATGAATGATTACTCATATTTTTGTAATTTTATGAGATATTTCATGCTAGTTGCCAAATGATGGTTCCCACATGTGTTAGGTGACTCACATGGGCTGCTAAGAGCTGATCATTGGAGTTTATATACCAATAGTACATACATCTAAAAGCTGTGTATTGTACGAGTACGAATACGGGTGCATACGAGTAGAATTGTTGATGAAACTGAACGAGGATGTAATTGTAAGCATTTTTGTTAAGTAGAAGTATTTTGATAAGTGTATTGAAGTCTTTCAAAAGTGTATGAATACATATTAAAACACTACATGTATATACATTTTAACTGAGTCGTTAAGTCATCGTTAGTCGTTACATGTAAATGTTGTTTTGAAACCTTTAGGTTAACGATCTTGTTAAATGTTGTTAACCCAATATTTATAATATCAAAAGAGATTTTAAATTATTATATTATCATGATATTATGATGTACGAATATCTCTTAATATGATATATATACATTAAATGTCGTTACAACGATAATCGTTACATATATGTCTCGTTTCAAAATCATTAAGTTAGTAGTCTTGTTTTTACATATGTAGTTCATTGTTAATATACTTAATGATATGTTTACTTATAATAATATCATGTTAACTATATATATAACCATATATATGTCATCATATAGTTTTTACAAGTTTTAACGTTCGTGAATCACCGGTCAACTTGGGTGGTCAATTGTCTATATGAAACCTATTTCAATTAATCAAGTCTTAACAAGTTTGATTGCTTAACATGTTGGAAACATTTAATCATGTAAATATCAATCTCAATTAATATATATAAACATGGAAAAGTTCGGGTCACTACAGTACCTACCCGTTAAATAAATTTCGTCCCGAAATTTTAAGCAGTTGGAGGTGTTGACGTATCTTCTGGAAATAAATGCGGGTATTTCTTCTTCATCTGATCTTCACGCTCCCAGGTGAACTCGGGTCCTCTACGAGCATTCCATCGAACCTTAACAATTGGTATCTTGTTTTGCTTAAGTCTCTTAACCTCACGATCCATTATTTCGACGGGTTCTTCGATGAATTGAAGTTTTTCGTTGATTTGGATTTCATCTAACGGAATAGTGAGATCTTCTTTAGCAAAACATTTCTTCAAATTCGAGATGTGAAAAGTGTTATGTACAGCCGCGAGTTGTTGAGGTAACTCAAGTCGGTAAGCTACTGGTCCGACACGATCAATAATCTTGAATGGTCCAATATACCTTGGATTTAATTTCCCTCGTTTACCAAATCGAACAACGCCTTTCCAAGGTGCAACTTTAAGCATGACCATCTCTCCAATTTCAAATTCTATATCTTTTCTTTTAATGTCAGCGTAGCTCTTTTGTCGACTTTGGGCGGTTTTCAACCGTTGTTGAATTTGGATGATCTTCTCGGTAGTTTCTTGTATAATCTCTGAACCCGTAATCTGTCTATCCCCCACTTCACTCCAACAAATCGGAGACCTGCACTTTCTACCATAAAGTGCTTCAAACGGCGCCATCTCAATGCTTGAATGGTAGCTGTTGTTGTAAGAAAATTCTGCTAACGGTAGATGTCGATCCCAACTGTTTCCGAAATCAATAACACATGCTCGTAGCATGTCTTCAAGCGTTTGTATCGTCCTTTCGCTCTGTCCATCAGTTTGTGGATGATAGGCAGTACTCATGTCTAGACGAGTTCCTAATGCTTGCTGTAATGTCTGCCAGAATCTTGAAATAAATCTGCCATCCCTATCAGAGATAATAGAGATTGGTATTCCATGTCTGGAGACGACTTCCATCAAATACAGTCGTGCTAACTTCTCCATCTTGTCATCTTCTCTTATTGGCAGGAAGTGTGCTGACTTGGTGAGACGATCAACTATTACCCAAATTGTATCAAAACCACTTGCAGTCCTTGGCAATTTAGTGATGAAATCCATGGTAATGTTTTCCCATTTCCATTCCGGGATTTCGGGTTGTTGAAGTAGACCTGATGGTTTCTGATGCTCAGCTTTGACCTTAGAACACGTCAAACATTCTCCTACGTATTTAGCAACATCGGCTTTCATACCCGGCCACCAAAAATGTTTCTTGAGATCCTTGTACATCTTCCCCGTTCCAGGATGTATTGAGTATCTGGTTTTATGAGCTTCTCTAAGTACCATTTCTCTCATATCTCCAAATTTTGGTACCCAAATCCTTTCAGCCCTATACCGGGTTCCGTCTTCCCGAATATTAAGATGCTTCTCCGATCCTTTGGGTATTTCATCCTTTAAATTTCCCTCTTTTAAAACTCCTTGTTGCGCCTCCTTTATTTGAGTAGTAAGGTTATTATGAATCATTATATTCATAGATTTTACTCGAATGGGTTCTCTGTCCTTCCTGCTCAAGGCATCGGCTACCACATTTGCCTTCCCCGGGTGGTAACGAATCTTAAAGTCGTAATCATTCAATAATTCAATCCACCTACGCTGCCTCATATTCAGTTGTTTCTGATTAAATATGTGTTGAAGACTTTTGTGGTCAGTATATATAATACTTTTGACCCCATATAAGTAGTGCCTCCAAGTCTTTAATGCAAACACAACCGCGCCTAATTCCAAATCATGCGTCGTATAATTTTGTTCGTGAATCTTCAATTGTCTAGACGCATAAGCAATCACCTTCGTTCGTAGCATTAATACACAACCGAGACCTTGCTTTGATGCGTCACAATAAATCACAAAATCATCATTTCCTTCAGGCAATGACAATATAGGTGCCGTAGTTAGCTTTTTCTTCAATAACTGAAACGCTTTCTCTTGTTCATCATTCCATTCAAATTTCTTCCCTTTATGCGTTAATGCAGTCAAGGGTTTTGCTATTCTGGAAAAGTCTTGGATGAACCTTCTGTAGTAACCAGCTAGTCCTAAAAACTGGCGTATGTGTTTCGGAGTTTTCGGGATTTCCCACTTTTCAACAGTTTCTATCTTTGCCGGATCCACCTTAATACCTTCTTTGTTCACTATGTGACCGAGGAATTGAACTTCTTCCAACCAAAATGCACACTTTGAAAACTTAGCGCACAATTCTTCCTTCCTCAATACTTCTAACACCTTTCTCAAATGTTCACCGTGTTCTTGGTCATTCTTTGAGTAAATAAGTATGTCATCAATGAAAACAATGACAAACTTATCAAGGTATGGTCCACAAACTCGGTTCATAAGGTCCATGAACACAGCTGGTGCATTAGTTAAACCAAACGGCATGACCATAAACTCGTAATGACCGTAACGTGTTCTGAAAGCAGTCTTTGGAATATCATCTTCTTTCACCCGCATTTGATGATACCCGGAACGTAAGTCAATCTTTGAATAAATAGACGAGCCTTGTAGTTGATCAAATAAGTCGTCGATTCTCGGTAGTGGGTAGCGGTTCTTGATGGTAAGTTTGTTCAACTCTCGGTAGTCGATACACAACCTGAATGTACCATCTTTCTTCTTGACAAACAAAACAGGAGCTCCCCACGGTGATGTGCTTGGTCGAATGAAACCACGCTCTAAAAGTTCTTGTAATTGGCTTTGCAGTTCTTTCATCTCGCTGGGTGCGAGTCTGTAAGGAGCACGAGCTATTGGTGCAGCTCCTGGTACAAGATCTATTTGAAATTCAACAGATCGATGTGGGGGTAATCCCGGTAATTCTTTCGGAAAAACATCGGGAAATTCTTTTGCAATGGGAACATCATTGATGCTCTTTTCTTCAGTTTGTACTTTGGGAACATCATTGATGCTCTTTTCTTCAGTTTGTACTTTCTCGACGTGTGCTAGAACAGCATAGCAACCTTTTCTTATTAGTTTTTGTGCCTTCAAATTACTAATAAGATGTAGCTTCGTGTTGCCCTTTTCTCCGTACACCATTAAGGGTTTTCCTTTTTCTCGTATAATGCGAATTACATTTTTGTAACAGACGATCTCTGCTTTCACTTCTTTCAACCAGTCCATACCGATTATCACATCAAAACTCCCTAACTCTACTGGTATCAAATCAATCTTAAATGTTTCGCTAACCAGTTTAATTTCTCGATTCCGACATATATTATCTGCTGAAATTAATTTACCATTTGCTAATTCGAGTAAAAATTTACTATCCAAAGGCGTCAATGGACAACTTAATTTAGCACAAAAATCTCTACTCATATAGCTTCTATCCGCACCCGAATCAAATAAAACGTAAGCAGATTTATTGTCAATAAGAAACGTACCCGTAACAAGCTCCGGGTCTTCCTGTGCCTCTGCCGCATTAATATTGAAAACTCTTCCGCGGCCTTGTCCATTCGTGTTCTCCTGGTTCGGGCAATTTCTAATAATGTGGCCCGGTTTTCCACATTTATAACAAACTACATTGGCATAACTTGCTCCGACACTACTTGCTCGGCCATTACTCATTCCGACACCATTTGTTCCTTTCGTTCTATTAACCCCTGGTCCGTAGACCTCACACTTCTCCGCGCTATGACCATTTCTTTTACACTTGTTGCAAAATTTGGTGCAGAACCCCGAGTGATACTTTTCACACCTTTGGCATAGCTGCTTCTGATTGTTGTTGTTGTTGCGGTTATTATTGTTGTTGAGATGATTGTTGTAGTTGCTGTTGCTGTTGTTGTTGTTGTTGTTATTGTTGTTGTTGTTGGGCCGTTTGTTGTAGTTGCGATTGATGTTGCGATTATTGGGATAATTGTTGCGATTGCTGTTGTTGTTGTATTGGTGATTCTTATCACCGTTTTCCTCCCACTTTCTTTTGACTTGCTTCATATTGGCCTCTTCAGCAGTCTGTTCTTTAATTCTTTCTTCAATCTGGTTCACTAGTTTGTGAGCCATTCTACATGCCTGTTGTATGGAGGCGGGCTCGTGTGAACTTATATCTTCTTGGATTCTTTCCGGTAATCCTTTCACAAATGCGTCGATCTTCTCTTCCTCATCTTCGAATGCTCCCGGACACAATAGGCACAATTTTGTGAATCGTCTTTCGTACGTGGTAATATCAAATCCTTGGGTTCGTAACCCTCTAAGTTCTGTCTTGAGCTTATTGACCTCGGTTCTGGGACGGTACTTCTCGTTCATCAAGTGCTTGAATGCTGACCACGGTAGTGCGTACGCATCGTCTTGTCCCACTTGCTCTAGATAGGTATTCCACCATGTTAACGCAGAACCTGTGAAGGTATGCGTAGCGTACTTCACTTTGTCCTCTTCAGTACACTTACTTATGGCAAACACCGATTCGACCTTCTCGGTCCACCGTTTCAATCCGATCGGTCCTTCGGTTCCATCAAATTCCAAAGGTTTGCAGGCAGTGAATTCTTTGTAGGTGCATCCTACACGATTTCCTGTACTGCTAGATCCAAGGTTATTATTGGTATATAGCGCAGCCTGTACTGCGGCTATGTTTGAAGCTAGAAAAGTACGGAATTCCTCTTCATTCATATTCACGGTGTGTCGAGTAGTCGGTGCCTTTTCCTTCAAAATAGTCAAATGGAACAAGTTAATCATACAGAATATTAAGAGTAGTTAATAGTATTTCGTAGCATAATATGAACTCATTTATAAAAGCTTTTTCTTCATATTAGCGTTTTATAAGTTTAAATTCGGGTAGTACCTACCCGTTAAGTTCATACTTAGTAGCTAATATACAATTCAACTACTACAATTCTATATGAAAAACTGATTATAATAATATTTCGCGTTCAAACTTTTATACAATATTTTACAAACTTACAATACCGCTTATTTTACATAAAGCATGAAATATAGCACACAATAACTTTGATACAAGATAGTTGTGAAGATAATTCTAGCTAGTACACAAGTCGTTCAGCAAAGGCAATAAAGACACGTAATTCATACGTCCAGAAACAAGTCATGCATTCTGGTTTTACTAGGATTACTTCCCATCCTTGGTCTTGTGGAACATAACCGTTATGGCCGTTGATAAGACATCGTGTTGTAACGTCGTCAAAAGGACGAGGGTTACGTAATGTCCAACAGTCCCGTAACAATCTAAAAACCTCATTTCTTACCCCAATTACCGACTCCGTCACTTGTGGGAACGTTTTGTTTAATAGTTGTAGCCCGATGTTCTTGTTCTCACTTTGGTGAGAAGCGAACATTACTAATCCGTAAGCATAACATGCTTCTTTATGTTGCATGTTAGCCGCTTTTTCTAAATCATGAAGTCCAATATTCGGATATATTGAGTCAAAATAATTTCTTAACCCATTGCGTAAAATAGCATTTGGGTTCCCCACAATATATGCGTCAAAGTAAACACATCGTAACTTATGGGTTTCCCAATGTGATATCCCCCATCTTTCAAACGAAAGTCTCTTATAAACCAAGACATTCTTGGAACGTTCTTCGAATGTCTTACAAACTGATCTCGCCTTAAATAGTTGTGCCGAGGAATTCTGACCGACTCTAGACAAGATTTCATCAATCATGTCTCCGGGTAGGTCTCTTAAAATATTGGGTTGTCTATCCATTTTGTGTTTTTAAACTGTAAAATAGACAAGAGTTAGATTCATAAAAAAATACTTATTAATACAAGCAATTTTTTACATATATCATAAAGCATAAGCACACTATATTACATATATTACACCACACGAATACAACTATCTTATTCCGACTCGCTTGTTTCTTCTTCTTCGGTTTTGGTTCGTTTTGCCAAGTTTCTAGGGATATATGATGTTCCCCCAATACGAGCCGTAATTTTCCACATTGGTTTAGAAAAACTTGGTGGTTTAGAGGTTCCCGGGTCATTGTTACAACTTAAGGACTTCGGGGGTTGACGATACATATAAAGTCCATCGGGGTTGGAATTAGATTTCTCTATTTTTATGCCCTTTCCCTTATTATTTTCTTTTGCCTTTTTAAATTCAGTTGGGGTAATTTCTATAACATCATCGGAATTCTCGTCGGAATCCGATTCATCAGAGAATTGGTAATCCTCCCAATATTTTGCTTCCTTAGCGGAAACACCATTGGTCATAATTAACCTTGGTCGGTTGGTTGAGGATTTTCTTTTACTTAACCGTTTTATTATTTCCCCCACCGGTTCTATTTCTTCATCCGGTTCCGATTCTTCTTCCGGTTCCGATTCTTCTTCCGGTTCCGACTCTTCTTCCGGTTCCTCTTCGGGAACTTGTGAATCAGTCCACGAATCATTCCAATTTACATTTGACTCTTCATTATTATTAGGTGAGTCAATGGAACTTGTTCTAGAGGTAGACATCTATCACATAATATCAAACACGTTAAGAGATTAATATATCACATAATATTTACATGTTAAAAATATATAGTTTCCAACAAAATTTGTTAAGCAATCATTTTTCAACTAAACACGGTCGAAGTCCAGACTCACTAATGCATCCTAACAAACTCGATAAGACACACTAATGCAAAATTCTGGTTCTCTAAGACCAACGCTCGGATACCAACTGAAATGTCCCGTTCTTATTGATTAAAAACGTTCCATATTAATTGATTTCGTTGCGAGGTTTTGACCTCTATATGAGACGTTTTTCAAAGGCTGCATTCATTTTAAAACAAACCATAACCTTTATTTCATCAATAAAGGTTTAAAAAGCTTTACGTAGATTATCAAATAATGATAATCTAAAATATCCTGTTTACACACGACCATTACATAATGGTTTACAATACAAATATGTTACAATAAAATAAGTTTCTTGAATGCAGTTTTTACACAATATCATACAAGCATGGACTCCAAATCTCGTCCTTATTTAAGTTTGCGACAGCGGAAGTCTTAATAATCACCTGAGAATAAACATGCTTAAAACGTCAACAAAAATGTTGGTGAGTTATAGGTTTAACCTATATATATCAAATCATAATAACAGACCACAAGATTTCATATTTCAATACACATCCCATACATAGAGGTAAAAATCATTCATATGGTGAACACCTGGTAACCGACATTAACAAGATGCATATATAAGAATATCCCCATCATTCCGGGACACCCTTCGGATATGATATAAATTTCGAAGTACTAAAGCATCCGGTACTTTGGATGGGGTTTGTTAGGCCCAATAGATCTATCTTTAGGATTCGCGTCAATTAGGGTGTCTGTTCCCTAATTCTTAGATTACCAGACTTAATAAAAAGGGGCATATTCGATTTCGATAATTCAACCATAGAATGTAGTTTCACGTACTTGTATCTATTTTGTAAATCATTTATAAAACCTGCATGTATTCTCATCCCAAAAACATTAGATTTTAAAAGTGGGACTATAACTCACTTTCACAGATTTTTACTTCGTCGGGAAGTAAGACTTGGCCACTGGTTGATTCACGAACCTATAACAATATATACATATATATCAAAGTATGTTCAAAATATATTTACAACACTTTTAATATATTTTGATGTTTTAAGTTTATTAAGTCAGCTGTCCTCGTTAGTAACCTACAACTAGTTGTCCACAATTAGATGTACAGAAATAAATCGATAAATATTATCTTGAATCAATCCACGACCCAGTGTATACGTATCTCAGTATTGATCACAACTCAAACTATATATATTTTGGAATCAACCTCAACCCTGTATAGCTAACTCCAACATTCACATATAGAGTGTCTATGGTTGTTCCGAAATATATATAGATGTGTCGACATGATAGGTCGAAACATTGTATACGTGTCTATGGTATCTCAAGATTACATAATATACAATACAAGTTGATTAAGTTATGGTTGGAATAGATTTGTTACCAATTTTCACGTAGCTAAAATGAGAAAAATTATCCAATCTTGTTTTACCCATAACTTCTTCATTTTAAATCCGTTTTGAGTGAATCAAATTGCTATGGTTTTATATTGAACTCTATTTTATGAATCTAAACAGAAAAAGTATAGGTTTATAGTCAGAAAAATAAGTTACAAGTCGTTTTTGTAAAGGTAATCATTTCAGTCGAAAGAACGACGTCTAGATGACCATTTTAGAAAACATACTTCCACTTTGAGTTTAACCATAATTTTTGGATATAGTTTCATGTTCATAATAAAAATCATTTTCTCAGAATAACAACTTTTAAATCAAAGTTTATCATAGTTTTTAATTAACTAACCCAAAACAGCCCGCGGTGTTACTACGACGGCGTAAATCCGGTTTTACGGTGTTTTTCGTGTTTCCAGGTTTTAAATCATTAAGTTAGCATATCATATAGATATATAACATGTGTTTAGTTGATTTTAAAAGTCAAGTTAGAAGGATTAACTTTTGTTTGCGAACAAGTTTAGAATTAACTAAACTATGTTCTAGTGATTACAAGTTTAAACCTTCGAATAAGATAGCTTTATATGTATGAATCGAATGATGTTATGAACATCATTACTACCTTAAGTTCCTTGGATAAACCTACTGGAAAAGAGAAAAATGGATTTAGCTTCAACGGATCCTTGGATGGCTCGAAGTTCTTGAAGCAGAATCATGACACGAAAACAAGTTCAAGTAAGATCATCACTTGAAATAAGATTGTTATAGTTATAGAAATTGAACCAAAGTTTGAATATGATTATTACCTTGTATTAGAATGATAACCTACTGTAAGAAACAAAGATTTCTTGAGTTTGGATGATCACCTTACAAGATTGGAAGTGAGCTAGCAAACTTGAAAGTATTCTTGATTTTATGAAACTAGAACTTTTGGAATTTATGAAGAACACTTAGAACTTGAAGATAGAACTTGAGAGAGATCAATTAGATGAAGAAAATTGAAGAATGAAAGTGTTTGTAGGTGTTTTTGGTCGTTGGTGTATGGATTAGATATAAAGGATATGTAATTATGTTTTCATGTAAATAAGTCATGAATGATTACTCATATTTTTGTAATTTTATGAGATATTTCATGCTAGTTGCCAAATGATGGTTCCCACATGTGTTAGGTGACTCACATGGGCTGCTAAGAGCTGATCATTGGAGTTTATATACCAATAGTACATACATCTAAAAGCTGTGTATTGTACGAGTACGAATACGGGTGCATACGAGTAGAATTGTTGATGAAACTGAACGAGGATGTAATTGTAAGCATTTTTGTTAAGTAGAAGTATTTTGATAAGTGTATTGAAGTCTTTCAAAAGTGTATGAATACATATTAAAACACTACATGTATATACATTTTAACTGAGTCGTTAAGTCATCGTTAGTCGTTACATGTAAATGTTGTTTTGAAACCTTTAGGTTAACGATCTTGTTAAATGTTGTTAACCCAATGTTTATAATATCAAAAGAGATTTTAAATTATTATATTATCATGATATTATGATGTACGAATATCTCTTAATATGATATATATACATTAAATGTCGTTACAACGATAATCGTTACATATATGTCTCGTTTCAAAATCATTAAGTTAGTAGTCTTGTTTTTACATATGTAGTTCATTGTTAATATACTTAATGATATGTTTACTTATAATAATATCATGTTAACTATATATATAACCATATATATGTCATCATATAGTTTTTACAAGTTTTAACGTTCGTGAATCACCGGTCAACTTGGGTGGTCAATTGTCTATATGAAACCTATTTCAATTAATCAAGTCTTAACAAGTTTGATTGCTTAACATGTTGGAAACATTTAATCATGTAAATATCAATCTCAATTAATATATATAAACATGGAAAAGTTCGGGTCACTACAGTACCTACCTGTTAAATAAATTTCGTCCCGAAATTTTAAGCAGTTGGAGGTGTTGACGTATCTTCTGGAAATAAATGCGGGTATTTCTTCTTCATCTGATCTTCACACTCCCAGGTGAACTCGGGTCCTCTACGAGCATTCCATCGAACCTTAACAATTGGTATCTTGTTTTGCTTAAGTCTCTTAACCTCACGATCCATTATTTCGACGGGTTCTTCGATGAATTGAAGTTTTTCGTTGATTTGGATTTCATCTAACGGAATAGTGAGATCTTCTTTAGCAAAACATTTCTTCAAATTCGAGACGTGGAAAGTGTTATGTACAGCCGCGAGTTGTTGAGGTAACTCAAGTCGGTAAGCTACTGGTCCGACACGATCAATAATCTTGAATGGTCCAATATACCTTGGATTTAATTTCCCTCGTTTACCAAATCGAACAACGCCTTTCCAAGGTGCAACTTTAAGCATGACCATCTCTCCAATTTCAAATTCTATATCTTTTCTTTTAATGTCAGCGTAGCTCTTTTGTCGACTTTGGGCGGTTTTCAACCGTTGTTGAATTTGGATGATCTTCTCGGTAGTTTCTTGTATAATCTCCGGACCCGTAATCTGTCTATCCCCCACTTCACTCCAACAAATCGGAGACCTGCACTTTCTACCATAAAGTGCTTCAAACGGCGCCATCTCAATGCTTGAATGGTAGCTGTTGTTGTAGGAAAATTCTGCTAACGGTAGATGTCGATCCCAACTGTTTCCGAAATCAATAACACATGCTCGTAGCATGTCTTCAAGCATTTGTATCGTCCTTTCGCTCTGCCCATCAGTTTGTGGATGATAGGCAGTACTCATGTCTAGACGAGTTCCTAATGCTTGCTGTAATGTCTGCCAGGATCTTGAAATAAATCTGCCATCCCTATCAGAGATAATAGAGATTGGTATTCCATGTCTGGAGACGACTTCCATCAAATACAGTCGTGCTAACTTCTCCATCTTGTCATCTTCTCTTATTGGCAGGAAGTGTGCTGACTTGGTGAGACGATCAACTATTACCCAAATAGTATCAAAACCACTTGCAGTCCTTGGCAATTTAGTGATGAAATCCATGGTAATGTTTTCCCATTTCCATTCCGGGATTTCGGGTTGTTGAAGTAGACCTGATGGTTTCTGATGCTCAGCTTTGACCTTAGAACACGTCAAACATTCTCCTACGTATTTAGCAACATCGGCTTTCATACCCGGCCACCAAAAATGTTTCTTGAGATCCTTGTACATCTTCCCCGTTCCAGGATGTATTGAGTATCTGGTTTTATGAGCTTCTCTAAGTACCATTTCTCTCATATCTCCAAATTTTGGTACCCAAATCCTTTCAGCCCTATACCGGGTTCCGTCTTCCCGAATATTAAGATGCTTCTCCGATCCTTTGGGTATTTCATCCTTTAAATTTCCCTCTTTTAAAACTCCTTGTTGCGCCTCCTTTATTTGAGTAGTAAGGTTATTATGAATCATTATATTCATAGATTTTACTCGAATGGGTTCTCTGTCCTTCCTGCTCAAGGCATCGGCTACCACATTTGCCTTCCCCGGGTGGTAACGAATCTCAAAGTCGTAATCATTCAATAATTCAATCCACCTACGCTGCCTCATATTCAGTTGTTTCTGATTAAATATGTGTTGAAGACTTTTGTGGTCAGTATATATAATACTTTTGACCCCATATAAGTAGTGCCTCCAAGTCTTTAATGCAAACACAACCGCGCCTAATTCCAAATCATGCGTCGTATAATTTTGTTCGTGAATCTTCAATTGTCTAGACGCATAAGCAATCACCTTCGTTCGTAGCATTAATACACAACCGAGACCTTGCTTTGATGCGTCACAATAAATCACAAAATAATCATTCCCTTCAGGCAATGACAATATAGGTGCCGTAGTTAGCTTTTTCTTCAATAACTGAAACGCTTTCTCTTGTTCATCATTCCATTCAAATTTCTTCCCTTTATGCGTTAATGCAGTCAAGGGTTTTGCTATTCTGTAAAAGTCTTGGATGAACCTTCTGTAGTAACCAGCTAGTCCTAAAAACTGGCGTATGTGTTTCGGAGTTTTCGGGATTTCCCACTTTTCAACAGTTTCTATCTTTGCCGGATCCACCTTAATACCTTCTTTGTTCACTATGTGACCGAGGAATTGAACTTCTTCCAACCAAAATGCACACTTTGAAAACTTAGCGTACAATTCTTCCTTCCTCAATACTTCTAACACCTTTCTCAAA
Source organism: Rutidosis leptorrhynchoides (assembly GCF_046630445.1). NCBI lineage: Eukaryota > Viridiplantae > Streptophyta > Magnoliopsida > Asterales > Asteraceae > Rutidosis > Rutidosis leptorrhynchoides. The sequence continues at coordinate 43,870,216 of NC_092340.1, forward strand.
TGTTCACCGTATTCTTGGTCATTCTTTGAGTAAATAAGTATGTCATCAATGAAAACAATGACAAACTTGTCAAGGTATGGTCCACACACTCGGTTCATAAGGTCCATGAACACAGCTGGTGCATTAGTTAAACCAAACGGCATGACCATAAACTCGTAATGACCGTAACGTGTTCTGAAAGCAGTCTTTGGAATATCATCTTCTTTCACCCGCATTTGATGATACCCGGTGTAGTGACCCGAACTTTTCCATGTTTATATATATTAATTGAGATTGATATTTACATGATTAAATGTTTCCAACATGTTAAGCAATCAAACTTGTTAAGACTTGATTAATTGAAATAGGTTTCATATAGACAATTGACCACCCAAGTTGACCGGTGATTCACGAACGTTAAAACTTGTAAAAAAACTATATGATGACATATATATGGTTATATATATAGTTAACATGATATTATGATAAGTAAACATATCATTAATTATATTAACAATGAACTACATATGTAAAAACAAGACTACTAACTTAATGATTTTGAAACGAGACATATATGTAACGTTTATCGTTGTAACGACATTTAATGTATATATATCATATTAAGAGATATTCATACATCATAATATCATGATAATATAATAATTTAAAATCTCTTTTGATATTATAAACATTGGGTTAACAACATTTAACAAGATCGTTAACCTAAAGGTTTCAAAACAACACTTACATGTAACGACTAACGATGACTTAACGACTCAGTTAAAATGTATATACATGTAGTGTTTTAATATGTATTTATACACTTTTGAAAGACTTCAATACACTTATCAAAATACTTCTACTTAACAAAAATGCTTACAATTACATCCTCGTTCAGTTTCATCAACAATTCTACTCGTATGCACCCGTATTCGTACTCGTACAATACACAGCTTTTAGATGTATGTACTATTGGTATATACACTCCAATGATCAGCTCTTAGCAGCCCATGTGAGTCACCTAACACATGTGGGAACCATCATTTGGCAACTAGCATGAAATATCTCATAAAATTACAAAAATATGAGTAATCATTCATGACTTATTTACATGAAAACAAAATTACATATCCTTTATATCTAATCCATACACCAACGACCAAAAACACCTACAAACACTTTCATTCTTCAATTTTCTTCATCTAATTGATCTCTCTCAAGTTCTATCTTCAAGTTCTAAGTGTTCTTCATAAATTCCAAAAGTTCTAGTTTCATAAAATCAAGAATACTTTCAAGTTTGCTAGCTCACTTCCAATCTTGTAAGGTGATCATCCAACCTCAAGAAATCTTTGTTTCTTACAGTAGGTTATCATTCTAATACAAGGTAATAATCATATTCAAACTTTGGTTCAATTTCTATAACTATAACAATCTTATTTCAAGTGATGATCTTACTTGAACTTGTTTTCGTGTCATGATTCTGCTTCAAGAACTTCGAGCCATCCAAGGATCCATTGAAGCTAGATCCATTTTTCTCTTTTCCAGTAGGTTTATCCAAGGAAATTAAGGTAGTAATGATGTTCATAACATCATTCGATTCATACATATAAAGCTATCTTATTCGAAGGTTTAAACTTGTAATCACTAGAACATAGTTTAGTTAATTCTAAACTTGTTCGCAAACAAAAGTTAATCCTTCTAACTTGACTTTTAAAATCAACTAAACACATGTTCTATATCTATATGATATGCTAACTTAATGACTTAAAACCTGGAAACACGAAAAACACCGTAAAACCGGATTTACGCCGTCGTAGTAACACCGCGGGCTGTTTTGGGTTAGTTAATTAAAAACTATGATAAACTTTGATTTAAAAGTTGTTATTCTGAGAAAATGATTTTTATTATGAACATGAAACTATATCCAAAAATTATCGTTAAACTCAAAGTGGAAGTATGTTTTCTAAAATGGTCATCTAGACGTCGTTCTTTCGACTGAAATGACTACCTTTACAAAAACGACTTGTAACTTATTTTTCCGACTATAAACCTATACTTTTTCTGTTTAGATTCATAAAATAGAGTTCAATATGAAACCATAGCAATTTGATTCACTCAAAACGGATTTAAAATGAAGAAGTTATGGGTAAAACAAGATTGGATAATTTTTCTCATTTTAGCTACGTGAAAATTGGTAACAAATCTATTCCAACCATAACTTAATCAACTTGTATTGTATATTATGTAATCTTGAGATACCATAGACAGGTATACAATGTTTCGACCTATCATGTCGACACATCTATATATATTTCGGAACAACCATAGACACTCTATATGTGAATGTTGGAGTTAGCTATACAGGGTTGAGGTTGATTCCAAAATATATATAGTTTGAGTTGTGATCAATACTGAGATACGTATACACTGGGTCGTGGATTGATTCAAGATAATATTTATCGATTTATTTCTGTACATCTAACTGTGGACAACTAGTTATAGGTTACTAACGAGGACAGCTGACTTAATAAACTTAAAACATCAAAATATATTAAAAGTGTTGTAAATATATTTTGAACATACTTTGATATATATGTATATATTGTTATAGGTTCGTGAATCAACCAGTGGCCAAGTCTTACTTCCCGACGAAGTAAAAATCTGTGAAAGTGAGTTATAGTCCCACTTTTAAAATCTAATATTTTTGGGATGAGAATACATGCAGGTTTTATAAATGATTTACAAAATAGACACAAGTACGTGAAACTACATTCTATGGTTGAATTATCGAAATCGAATATGCCCCTTTTTATTAAGTCTGGTAATCTAAGAATTAGGGAACAGACACCCTAATTGACGCGAATCCTAAAGATAGATCTATTGGGCCTAACAAACCCCATCTAAAGTACCGGATGCTTTAGTACTTCGAAATTTATATCATATCCGAAGGGTGTCCCGGAATGATGGGGATATTCTTATATATGCATCTTGTTATTGTCGGTTACCAGGTGTTCACCATATGAATGATTTTTATCTCTATGTATGGGATGTGTATTGAAATATGAAATCTTGTGGTCTATTGTTACGATTTGATATATATAGGTTAAACCTATAACTCACCAACATTTTTGTTGACGTTTTAAGCATGTTTATTCTCAGGTGATTATTAAGAGCTTCCGCTGTCGCATACTTAAATAAGGACAAGATTTGGAGTCCATGCTTGTATGATATTGTGTAAAAACTGCATTCAAGAAACTTATTTTGTTGTAACATATTTGTATTGTAAACCATTATGTAATGGTCGTGTGTAAACAGGATATTTTAGATTACCATTATTTGATAATCTACGTAAAGCTTTTTAAACCTTTATTGATGAAATAAAGGTTATGGTTTGTTTAAAAATGAATGCAGTCTTTGAAAAACGTCTCATATAGAGGTCAAAACCTCGCAACGAAATCAATTAATATGGAACGTTTTTAATCAATAAGAACGGGACATTTCAGTTGGTATCCGAGCGTTGGTCTTAGAGAACCAGAAAATTTGCATTAGTGTGTCTTATCGAGTTTGTTAGGATGCATTAGTGAGTCTGGACTTCGACCGTGTTTTCTTTAAAAATGATTGCTTAACATTTTTGTTGGAAACTATATATTTTTAACATATGAATATTATGTGATATATTAATCTCTTAACGTGTTTGATATTATGTGATAGATGTCTACCTCTAGAACAAGTCCCATTGACTCACCTAATAATAATGAAGAGTCAAATGTAAATTGGAATGATTTGTGGACTGATTCACAAGTTCCCGAAGACGAACCGGAAGAAGAGTCGGAACCGGAAGAAGAATCGGAACCGGAAGAAGAATCGGAACCGGATGAAGAAATAGAACCGGTGGGGGAAATAATAAAACGGTTAAGTAAAAGAAAATCCTCAACCAACCGACCAAAGTTAATTATGGTCAATGGTGTTTCCGCCAAGGAAGCAAAATATTGGGAGGATTACCAATTCTCCGATGAATCGGATTCCGACGAGAATTCCGATGATGTTATAGAAATTACCCCAACTGAATTTAAAAAGGCAAAAGAAAATAATAAGGGAAAGGGCATAAAAATAGAGAAATCTAATTCCAACCCCGATGAACTTTATATGTATCGTCAACCCCCGAAGTCCTTAAGTTGTAACAATGACCCGAGAACCTCTAAACCACCAGGTTTTTCTAAACCAATGTGGACAACGACGGCTCGTATTAGGGGAACATCATATATCCCTAGAAACTTGGCAAAACGAACCAAAACCGAAGAAGAAGAAACGAGCGAGTCGGAATAAGATAGTTGTATTCGTGTGGTGTAATATATGTAATATAGTGTTCTTATGCTTTATGATATATGTAAAAATTGCTTGTATTAATAAGTATTTTTTTTTATGAATCTAACTCTTGTCTATTTTACAGTTTAAAAACACAAAATGGATAGACAACCCAATATTTTAAGAGACCTACCCGGAGACATGATTGATGAAATCTTGTCTAGAGTCGGTCAGAATTCCTCGGCACAACTATTTAAGGCGAGATCAGTTTGTAAGACATTCGAAGAACGTTCCAAGAATGATTTGGTTTATAAAAGGCTTTCGTTTGGAAGATGGGGGATATCACATTGGGAAATCCATAAGTTACGATGTGTTTACTTTGACGCATATATTGCGGGGAACCCAAATGCTATTTTACGCAACGGGTTAAGAAATTATTTTGACTCAGTATATCCAAATATAGGACTTCGTGATTTAGAAAAAGCGGCTAACATGCAACATAAAGAAGCATGTTATGCTTACGGGTTAGTAATGTTCGCTTCTCACCAAAGTGAGAACAAGAACATCGGGCTACAACTATTAAACAAAACGTTCCCTCAAGTGACGGAGTCGGTAATTGGGGTAAGAAATGAGGTTTTTAGGTTATTACGAGACTGTTGGTCATTACGTAACCCTCGTCCCTTTGACGACGTTACAACACGCTGTCTTATCAACGGCCATAACGGTTATGTTCCACAAGACCAAGGATGGGAAGTAGTCCTAGTAAAACCAGAATGCATGACTTGTTTCTGGACGTATGAATTACGTGTATTTATTGCCTTTGCTGAACGACTTGTGTATTAGCTAGAATTATCTTCACAACTATCTTGTATCAAAGTTATTGTGTGCTATATTTCATGCTTTATGTAAAATAAGCGGTATTGTAAGTTTGTAAAATATTGTATAAAAGTTTGAACGCGAAATATTATTATAATCAGTTTTTCATATAGAATTGTAGTAGTTGAATTGTATATTAGCTACTAAGTATGAACTTAACGGGTAGGTACTACCCGAATTTAAACTTATAAAACGCTAATATGAAGAAAAAGCTTTTATAAATGAGTTCATATTATGCTACGAAATACTATTAACTACTCTTAATATTCTGTATGATTAACTTGTTCCATTTAACTATTTTGAAGGAAATGGCACCGACTACTCGACACACCGTGAATATGAATGAAGAGGAATTCCGTACTTTTCTAGCTTCAAACATAGCCGCAGTACAGGCTGCGCTACATACCAACAATAACCTTGGATCTAGCAGTACAGGAAATCGTGTAGGATGCACCTACAAAGAATTCACTGCCTGCAAACCTTTGGAATTTGATGGAACCGAAGGACCGATCGGATTGAAACGGTGGACCGAGAAGGTCGAATCGGTGTTTGCCATAAGTAAGTGTACTGAAGAGGATAAAGTGAAGTACGCTACGCATACCTTCACAGGTTCTGCGTTAACATGGTGGAATACCTATCTAGAGCAAGTGGGACAAGACGATGCGTACGCACTACCGTGGTCAGCATTCAAACACTTGATGAACGAGAAGTACCGTCCCAGAACCGAGGTCAATAAGCTCAAGACAGAACTTAGAGGGTTACGAACCCAAGGATTTGATATTACCACGTACGAAAGACGATTCACAGAATTGTGCCTATTGTGTCCGGGAGCATTCGAAGATGAGGAAGAGAAGATCGACGCGTTTGTGAAAGGATTACCGGAAAGAATCCAAGAAGATATAAGTTCACACGAGCCCGCCTCCATACAACAGGCATGTAGAATGGCTCACAAACTAGTGAACCAGATTGAAGAAAGAATTAAAGAACAGACTGCTGAAGAGGCCAATGTGAAGCAAGTCAAAAGAAAGTGGGAGGAAAATGGTGATAAGAATCACCAATACAACAACAACAACAATCGCAACATCAATCGCAACTACAACAAACGGCTCAACAACAACAACAACAACAACAACAACAACAGCAACTACAACAATCATCCCAACAACAATAATAACCGCAACAACAACAACAATCAGAAACAGCTATGCCAAAGGTGTGAAAAGTATCACTCGGGGTTCTGCACCAAATTTTGCAACAAGTGTAAAAGAAATGGTCATAGCGCGGCGAAGTGTGAGGTCTACGGACCAGGGGTTAATAGAATAAAAGGAACAAATGGTGTCGGAACGAGTAATGGCGGAGCAAGTAGTGTCGGAGCAAGCTATGCCAATGTAGTTTGTTATAAATGTGGAAAACCGGGCCACATTATTAGAAATTGCCCGAACCAGGAGAACACGAATGGACAAGGCCGCGGAAGAGTTTTCAATATTAATGCGGCAGAGGCACAGGAAGACCCGGAGCTTGTTACGGGTACGTTTCTTATTGACAATAAATCTGCTTACGTTTTATTTGATTCGGGTGCGGATAGAAGCTATATGAGTAGAGATTTTTGTGCTAAATTAAGTTGTCCATTGACGCCTTTGGATAGTAAATTTTTACTCGAATTAGCAAATGGTAAATTAATTTCAGCAGATAATATATGTCGGAATCGAGAAATTAAACTGGTTAGCGAAACATTTAAGATTGATTTGATACCAGTAGAGTTAGGGAGTTTTGATGTGATAATCGGTATGGACTGGTTGAAAGAAGTGAAAGCAGAGATCGTTTGTTACAAAAATGCAATTCGCATTATACGAGAAAAAGGAAAACCCTTAATGGTGTACGGAGAAAAGGGCAACACGAAGCTACATCTTATTAGTAATTTGAAAGCACAAAAACTAATAAGAAAAGGTTGCTATGCTGTTCTAGCACACGTCGAGAAAGTACAAACTGAAGAAAAGAGCATCAATGATGTTCCCGTCGCAAAAGAATTTCCCGATGTATTTCCGAAAGAATTACCGGGATTACCCCCACATCGATCCGTTGAATTTCAAATAGATCTTGTACCAGGAGCTGCACCAATAGCTCGTGCTCCTTACAGACTCGCACCCAGTGAGATGAAAGAACTACAAAGCCAATTACAAGAACTTTTAGAGCGTGGTTTCATTCGACCAAGCACATCACCTTGGGGAGCTCCTGTTTTGTTTGTCAAGAAGAAAGATGGTACATTCAGGTTGTGTATCGACTACCGAGAGTTGAACAAACTTACCATCAAGAATCGCTATCCACTACCGAGAATCGACGACTTATTTGATCAACTACAAGGCTCGTCTGTTTATTCAAAGATTGACTTACGTTCCGGGTATCATCAAATGCGGGTGAAAGAAGATGATATTCCAAAGACTGCTTTCAGAACACGTTACGGTCATTACGAGTTTATGGTCATGCCGTTTGGTTTAACTAATGCACCAGCTGTGTTCATGGACCTTATGAACCGAGTGTGTGGACCATACCTTGACAAGTTTGTCATTGTTTTCATTGATGACATACTTATTTACTCAAAGAATGACCAAGAACACGGTGAACATTTGAGAAAGGTGTTAGAAGTATTGAGGAAGGAAGAATTGTACGCTAAGTTTTCAAAGTGTGCATTTTGGTTGGAAGAAGTTCAATTCCTCGGTCACATAGTGAACAAAGAAGGTATTAAGGTGGATCCGGCAAAGATAGAAACTGTTGAAAAGTGGGAAACCCCGAAAACTCCGAAACACATACGCCAGTTTTTAGGACTAGCTGGTTACTACAGAAGGTTCATCCAAGACTTTTCTAGAATAGCAAAACCCTTGACTGCATTAACGCATAAAGGGAAGAAATTTGAATGGAATGATGAACAAGAGAAAGCGTTTCAGTTATTGAAGAAAAAGCTAACTACGGCACCTATATTGTCATTGCCTGAAGGGAATGATGATTTTGTGATTTATTGTGACGCATCAAAGCAAGGTCTCGGTTGTGTATTAATGCAACGAACGAAGGTGATTGCTTATGCGTCTAGACAATTGAAGATTCACGAACAAAATTATACAACGCATGATTTGGAATTAGGCGCGGTTGTTTTTGCATTAAAGACTTGGAGGCACTACTTATATGGGGTCAAAAGTATTATATATACCGACCACAAAAGTCTTCAACACATATTTAATCAGAAACAACTGAATATGAGGCAGCGTAGGTGGATTGAATTATTGAATGATTACGACTTTGAGATTCGTTACCACCCGGGAAAGGCAAATGTGGTAGCCGATGCCTTGAGCAGGAAGGACAGAGAACCCATTCGAGTAAAATCTATGAATATAATGATTCATAATAACCTTACTACTCAAATAAAGGAGGCGCAACAAGGAGTTTTAAAAGAAGGAAATTTAAAGGATGAAATACCCAAAGGATCGGAGAAGCATCTTAATATTCGGGAAGACGGAACCCGGTATAGGGCTGAAAGGATTTGGGTACCAAGATTTGGAGATATGAGAGAAATGGTACTTAGAGAAGCTCATAAAACCAGATACTCAATACATCCTGGAACGGGGAAGATGTACAAGGATCTCAAGAAACATTTTTGGTGGCCGGGTATGAAAGCCGATGTTGCTAAATATGTAGGAGAATGTTTGACGTGTTCTAAGGTCAAAGCTGAGCATCAGAAACCATCAGGTCTACTTCAACAACCCGAAATCCCAGAATGGAAATGGGAAAACATTACCATGGATTTCATCACTAAATTGCCAAGGACTGCAAGTGGTTTTGATACTATTTGGGTAATAGTTGATCGTCTCACCAAATCAGCACACTTTCTGCCAATAAGAGAAGATGACAAGATGGAGAAGTTAGCACGACTGTATTTGAAGGAAGTCGTCTCCAGACATGGAATACCAATCTCTATTATCTCTGATAGGGATGGCAGATTTATTTCAAGATTCTGGCAGACATTACAGCAAGCATTAGGAACTCGTCTAGACATGAGTACTGCCTATCATCCACAAACTGATGGGCAGAGCGAAAGGACGATACAAACGCTTGAAGACATGCTACGAGCATGTGTTATTGATTTCGGAAACAGTTGGGATCGACATCTACCGTTAGCAGAATTTTCCTACAACAACAGCTACCATTCAAGCATTGAGATGGCACCGTTTGAAGCACTTTATGGTAGAAAGTGCAGGTCTCCGATTTGTTGGAGTGAAGTGGGGGATAGACAGATTACGGGTCCGGAGATTATACAAGAAACTACCGAGAAGATCATCCAAATTCAACAACGGTTGAAAACCGCCCAAAGTCGACAAAAGAGCTACGCTGACATTAAAAGAAAAGATATAGAATTTGAAATTGGAGAGATGGTCATGCTTAAAGTTGCACCTTGGAAAGGCGTTGTTCGATTTGGTAAACGAGGGAAATTAAATCCAAGGTATATTGGACCATTCAAGATTATTGATCGTGTCGGACCAGTAGCTTACCGACTTGAGTTACCTCAACAACTCGCGGCTGTACATAACACTTTCCACGTCTCGAATTTGAAGAAATGTTTTGCTAAAGAAGATCTCACTATTCCGTTAGATGAAATCCAAATCAATGAAAAACTCCAATTCATCGAAGAACCCGTCGAAATAATGGATCGTGAGGTTAAAAGACTTAAGCAAAACAAGATACCAATTGTTAAGGTTCGATGGAATGCTCGTAGAGGACCCGAGTTCACCTGGGAGCGTGAAGATCAGATGAAGAAGAAATACCCGCATCTATTTCCAGAAGATTCGTCAACACCTTCAACAGCTTAAAATTTCGGGACGAAATTTATTTAACGGGTAGGTACTGTAGTGACCCGAACTTTTCCATGTTTATATATATTAATTGAGATTGATATTTACATGATTAAATGTTTCCAACATGTTAAGCAATCAAACTTGTTAAGACTTGATTAATTGAAATAGGTTTCATATAGACAATTGACCACCCAAGTTGACCGGTGATTCACGAACGTTAAAACTTGTAAAAAAACTATATGATGACATATATATGGTTATATATATAGTTAACATGATATTATGATAAGTAAACATATCATTAATTATATTAACAATGAACTACATATGTAAAAACAAGACTACTAACTTAATGATTTTGAAACGAGACATATATGTAACGTTTATCGTTGTAACGACATTTAATGTATATATATCATATTAAGAGATATTCGTACATCATAATATCATGATAATATAATAATTTAAAATCTCTTTTGATATTATAAACATTGGGTTAACAACATTTAACAAGATCGTTAACCTAAAGGTTTCAAAACAACACTTACATGTAACGACTAACGATGACTTAACGACTCAGTTAAAATGTATATACATGTAGTGTTTTAATATGTATTTATACACTTTTGAAAGACTTCAATACACTTATCAAAATACTTCTACTTAACAAAAATGCTTACAATTACATCCTCGTTCAGTTTCATCAACAATTCTACTCGTATGCACCCGTATTCGTACTCGTACAATACACAGCTTTTAGATGTATGTACTATTGGTATATACACTCCAATGATCAGCTCTTAGCAGCCCATGTGAGTCACCTAACACATGTGGGAACCATCATTTGGCAACTAGCATGAAATATCTCATAAAATTACAAAAATATGAGTAATCATTCATGACTTATTTACATGAAAACAAAATTACATATCCTTTATATCTAATCCATACACCAACGACCAAAAACACCTACAAACACTTTCATTCTTCAATTTTCTTCATCTAATTGATCTCTCTCAAGTTCTATCTTCAAGTTCTAAGTGTTCTTCATAAATTCCAAAAGTTCTAGTTTCATAAAATCAAGAATACTTTCAAGTTTGCTAGCTCACTTCCAATCTTGTAAGGTGATCATCCAACCTCAAGAAATCTTTGTTTCTTACAGTAGGTTATCATTCTAATACAAGGTAATAATCATATTCAAACTTTGGTTCAATTTCTATAACTATAACAATCTTATTTCAAGTGATGATCTTACTTGAACTTGTTTTCGTGTCATGATTCTGCTTCAAGAACTTCGAGCCATCCAAGGATCCATTGAAGCTAGATCCATTTTTCTCTTTTCCAGTAGGTTTATCCAAGGAAATTAAGGTAGTAATGATGTTCATAACATCATTCGATTCATACATATAAAGCTATCTTATTCGAAGGTTTAAACTTGTAATCACTAGAACATAGTTTAGTTAATTCTAAACTTGTTCGCAAACAAAAGTTAATCCTTCTAACTTGACTTTTAAAATCAACTAAACACATGTTCTATATCTATATGATATGCTAACTTAATGACTTAAAACCTGGAAACACGAAAAACACCGTAAAACCGGATTTACGCCGTCGTAGTAACACCGCGGGCTGTTTTGGGTTAGTTAATTAAAAACTATGATAAACTTTGATTTAAAAGTTGTTATTCTGAGAAAATGATTTTTATTATGAACATGAAACTATATCCAAAAATTATCGTTAAACTCAAAGTGGAAGTATGTTTTCTAAAATGGTCATCTAGACGTCGTTCTTTCGACTGAAATGACTACCTTTACAAAAACGACTTGTAACTTATTTTTCCGACTATAAACCTATACTTTTTCTGTTTAGATTCATAAAATAGAGTTCAATATGAAACCATAGCAATTTGATTCACTCAAAACGGATTTAAAATGAAGAAGTTATGGGTAAAACAAGATTGGATAATTTTTCTCATTTTAGCTACGTGAAAATTGGTAACAAATCTATTCCAACCATAACTTAATCAACTTGTATTGTATATTATGTAATCTTGAGATACCATAGACAGGTATACAATGTTTCGACCTATCATGTCGACACATCTATATATATTTCGGAACAACCATAGACACTCTATATGTGAATGTTGGAGTTAGCTATACAGGGTTGAGGTTGATTCCAAAATATATATAGTTTGAGTTGTGATCAATACTGAGATACGTATACACTGGGTCGTGGATTGATTCAAGATAATATTTATCGATTTATTTCTGTACATCTAACTGTGGACAACTAGTTATAGGTTACTAACGAGGACAGCTGACTTAATAAACTTAAAACATCAAAATATATTAAAAGTGTTGTAAATATATTTTGAACATACTTTGATATATATGTATATATTGTTATAGGTTCGTGAATCAACCAGTGGCCAAGTCTTACTTCCCGACGAAGTAAAAATCTGTGAAAGTGAGTTATAGTCCCACTTTTAAAATCTAATATTTTTGGGATGAGAATACATGCAGGTTTTATAAATGATTTACAAAATAGACACAAGTACGTGAAACTACATTCTATGGTTGAATTATCGAAATCGAATATGCCCCTTTTTATTAAGTCTGGTAATCTAAGAATTAGGGAACAGACACCCTAATTGACGCGAATCCTAAAGATAGATCTATTGGGCCTAACAAACCCCATCTAAAGTACCGGATGCTTTAGTACTTCGAAATTTATATCATATCCGAAGGGTGTCCCGGAATGATGGGGATATTCTTATATATGCATCTTGTTATTGTCGGTTACCAGGTGTTCACCATATGAATGATTTTTATCTCTATGTATGGGATGTGTATTGAAATATGAAATCTTGTGGTCTATTGTTACGATTTGATATATATAGGTTAAACCTATAACTCACCAACATTTTTGTTGACGTTTTAAGCATGTTTATTCTCAGGTGATTATTAAGAGCTTCCGCTGTCGCATACTTAAATAAGGACAAGATTTGGAGTCCATGCTTGTATGATATTGTGTAAAAACTGCATTCAAGAAACTTATTTTGTTGTAACATATTTGTATTGTAAACCATTATGTAATGGTCGTGTGTAAACAGGATATTTTAGATTACCATTATTTGATAATCTACGTAAAGCTTTTTAAACCTTTATTGATGAAATAAAGGTTATGGTTTGTTTAAAAATGAATGCAGTCTTTGAAAAACGTCTCATATAGAGGTCAAAACCTCGCAACGAAATCAATTAATATGGAACGTTTTTAATCAATAAGAACGGGACATTTCACCCGGAACGTAAGTCAATCTTTGAATAAATAGACGAGCCTTGTAGTTGATCAAATAAGTCGTCGATTCTCGGTAGTGGGTAGCGGTTCTTGATGGTAAGTTTGTTCAACTCTCGGTAGTCGATACACAACCTGAATGTACCATCTTTCTTCTTGACAAACAAAACAGGAGCTCCCCACGGTGATGTGCTTGGTCGAATGAAACCACGCTCTAAAAGTTCTTGTAATTGGCTTTGCAGTTCTTTCATCTCGCTGGGTGCGAGTCTGTAAGGAGCACGAGCTATTGGTGCAGCTCCTGGTACAAGATCTATTTGAAATTCAATAGATCGATGTGGGGGTAATCCCGGTAATTCTTTCAGAAATACATCGGGAAATTCTTTTGCAATGGGAACATCATTGATGCTCTTTTCTTCAGTTTGTACTTTCTCGACGTGTGCTAGAACAGCATAGCAACCTTTTCTTATTAGTTTTTGTGCCTTCAAATTACTAATAAGATGTAGCTTCGTGTTGCCCTTTTCTCCGTACACCATTAAGGGTTTTCCTTTTTCTCGTATAATGCGAATTGCATTTTTGTAACAGACGATCTCTGCTTTCACTTCTTTCAACCAGTCCATACCGATTATCACATCAAAACTCCCTAACTCTACTGGTATCAAATCAATCTTAAATGTTTCGCTAACCAGTTTAATTTCTCGATTCCGACATATATTATCTGCTGAAATTAATTTACCATTTGCTAATTCGAGTAAAAATTTACTATCCAAAGGCGTCAATGGACAACTTAATTTAGCACAAAAATCTCTACTCATATAGCTTCTATCCGCACCCGAATCAAATAAAACGTAAGCAGATTTATTGTCAATAAGAAACGTACCCGTAACAAGCTCCGGGTCTTCCTGTGCCTCTGCCGCATTAATATTGAAAACTCTTCCGCGGCCTTGTCCATTCGTGTTCTCCTGGTTCGGGCAATTTCTAATAATGTGGCCCGGTTTTCCACATTTATAACAAACTACATTGGCATAACTTGCTCCGACACTACTTGCTCGGCCATTACTCATTCCGACACCATTTGTTCCTTTCGTTCTATTAACCCCTGGTCCGTAGACCTCACACTTCGCCGCGCTATGACCATTTCTTTTACACTTGTTGCAAAATTTGGTGCAGAACCCCGAGTGATACTTTTCACACCTTTGGCATAGCTGCTTCTGATTGTTGTTGTTGTTGCGGTTATTATTGTTGTTGAGATGATTGTTGTAGTTGCTGTTGCTGTTGTTGTTGTTGTTGGGCCGTTTGTTGTAGTTGCGATTGATGTTGCGATTATTGGGATAATTGTTGCGATTGCTGTTGTTGTTGTATTGGTGATTCTTACCACCGTTTTCCTCCCACTTTCTTTTGACTTGCTTCATATTGGACTCTTCAGCAGTCTGTTCTTTAATTCTTTCTTCAATCTGGTTCACTAGTTTGTGAGCCATTCTACATGCCTGTTGTATGGAGGCGGGCTCGTGTGAACTTATATCTTCTTGGATTCTTTCCGGTAATCCTTTCACAAACGCGTCGATCTTCTCTTCCTCATCTTCGAATGCTCCCGGACACAATAGGCACAATTCTGTGAATCGTCTTTCGTACGTGGTAATATCAAATCCTTGGGTTCGTAACCCTCTAAGTTCTGTCTTGAGCTTATTGACCTCGGTTCTGGGACGGTACTTCTCGTTCATCAAGTGCTTGAATGCTGACCACGGTAGTGCGTATGCATCGTCTTGTCCCACTTGCTCTAGATAGGTATTCCACCATGTTAACGCAGAACCTGTGAAGGTATGCGTAGCGTACTTCACTTTGTCCTCTTCAGTACACTTACTTATGGCAAACACTGATTCGACCTTCTCGGTCCACCGTTTCAATCCGATCGGTCCTTCGGTTCCATCAAATTCCAAAGGTTTGCAGGCAGTGAATTCTTTGTAGGTGCATCCTACACGATTTCCTGTACTGCTAGATCCAAGGTTATTATTGGTATGTAGCGCAGCCTGTACTGCGGCTATGTTTGAAGCTAGAAAAGTACGGAATTCCTCTTCATTCATATTCACGGTGTGTCGAGTAGTCGGTGCCTTTTCCTTCAAAATAGTCAAATGGAACAAGTTAATCATACAGAATATTAAGAGTAGTTAATAGTATTTCGTAGCATAATATGAACTCATTTATAAAAGCTTTTTCTTCATATTAGCGTTTTATAAGTTTAAATTCGGGTAGTACCTACCCGTTAAGTTCATACTTAGTAGCTAATATACAATTCAACTACTACAATTCTATATGAAAAACTGATTATAATAATATTTCGCGTTCAAACTTTTATACAATATTTTACAAACTTACAATACCGCTTATTTTACATAAAGCATGAAATATAGCACACAATAACTTTGATACAAGATAGTTGTGAAGATAATTCTAGCTAGCACACAAGTCGTTCAGCAAAGGCAATAAAGACACGTAATTCATACGTCCAGAAACAAGTCATGCATTCTGGTTTTACTAGGATTACTTCCCATCCTTGGTCTTGTGGAACATAACCGTTATGGCCGTTGATAAGACATCGTGTTGTAACGTCATCAAAAGGACGAGGGTTACGTAATGTCCAACAGTCCCGTAACAATCTAAAAACCTCATTTCTTACCCCAATTACCGACTCCGTCACTTGTGGGAACGTTTTGTTTAATAGTTGTAGCCCGATGTTCTTGTTCTCACTTTGGTGAGAAGCGAACATTACTAATCCGTAAGCATAACATGCTTCTTTATGTTGCATGTTAGCCGCTTTTTCTAAATCATGAAGTCCAATATTCGGATATATTGAGTCAAAATAATTTCTTAACCCATTGCGTAAAATAGCATTTGGGTTCCCCGCAATATATGCGTCAAAGTAAACACATCGTAACTTATGGGTTTCCCAATGTGATATCCCCCATCTTTCAAACGAAAGTCTCTTATAAACCAAGACATTCTTGGAACGTTCTTCGAATGTCTTACAAACTGATCTCGCCTTAAATAGTTGTGCCGAGGAATTCTGACCGACTCTAGACAAGATTTCATCAATCATGTCTCCGGGTAGGTCTCTTAAAATATTGGGTTGTCTATCCATTTTGTGTTTTTAAACTGTAAAATAGACAAGAGTTAGATTCATAAAAAAAATACTTATTAATACAAGCAATTTTTTACATATATCATAAAGCATAAGCACACTATATTACATATATTACACCACACGAATACAACTATCTTATTCCGACTTGCTTGTTTCTTCTTCTTCGGTTTTGGTTCGTTTTGCCAAGTTTCTAGGGATATATGATGTTCCCCCAATACGAGCCGTAATTTTCCACATTGGTTTAGAAAAACTTGGTGGTTTAGAGGTTCCCGGGTCATTGTTACAACTTAAGGACTTCGGGGGTTGACGATACATATAAAGTTCATCGGGGTTGGAATTAGATTTCTCTATTTTTATGCCCTTTCCCTTATTATTTTCTTTTGCCTTTTTAAATTCAGTTGGGGTAATTTCTATAACATCATCGGAATTCTCGTCGGAATCCGATTCATCGGAGAATTGGTAATCCTCCCAATATTTTGCTTCCTTGGCGGAAACACCATTGGTCATAATTAACCTTGGTCGGTTGGTTGAGGATTTTCTTTTACTTAACCGTTTTATTATTTCCCCCACCGGTTCTATTTCTTCATCCGGTTCCGATTCTTCTTCCGGTTCCGATTCTTCTTCCGGTTCCGACTCTTCTTCCGGTTCCTCTTCGGGAACTTGTGAATCAGTCCACGAATCATTCCAATTTACATTTGACTCTTCATTATTATTAGGTGAGTCAATGGAACTTGTTCTAGAGGTAGACATCTATCACATAATATCAAACACGTTAAGAGATTAATATATCACATAATATTCACATGTTAAAAATATATAGTTTCCAACAAAATTTGTTAAGCAATCATTTTTCAACTAAACACGGTCGAAGTCCAGACTCACTAATGCATCCTAACAAACTCGATAAGACACACTAATGCAAAATTCTGGTTCTCTAAGACCAACGCTCGGATACCAACTGAAATGTCCCGTTCTTATTGATTAAAAACGTTCCATATTAATTGATTTCGTTGCGAGGTTTTGACCTCTATATGAGACGTTTTTCAAAGGCTGCATTCATTTTAAAACAAACCATAACCTTTATTTCATCAATAAAGGTTTAAAAAGCTTTACGTAGATTATCAAATAATGATAATCTAAAATATCCTGTTTACACACGACCATTACATAATGGTTTACAATACAAATATGTTACAATAAAATAAGTTTCTTGAATGTAGTTTTTACACAATATCATACAAGCATGGACTCCAAATCTCGTCCTTATTTAAGTATGCGACAGCGGAAGTCTTAATAATCACCTGAGAATAAACATGCTTAAAACGTCAACAAAAATGTTGGTGAGTTATAGGTTTAACCTATATATATCAAATCATAATAATAGACCACAAGATTTCATATTTCAATACACATCCCATACATAGAGGTAAAAATCATTCATATGGTGAACACCTGGTAACCGACATTAACAAGATGCATATATAAGAATATCCCCATCATTCCGGGACACCCTTCGGATATGATATAAATTTCGAAGTACTAAAGCATCCGGTACTTTGGATGGGGTTTGTTAGGCCCAATAGATCTATCTTTAGGATTCGCGTCAATTAGGGTGTCTGTTCCCTAATTCTTAGATTACCAGACTTAATAAAAAGGGGCATATTCGATTTCGATAATTCAACCATAGAATGTAGTTTCACGTACTTGTGTCTATTTTGTAAATCATTTATAAAACCTGCATGTATTCTCATCCCAAAAATATTAGATTTTAAAAGTGGGACTATAACTCACTTTCACAGATTTTTACTTCGTCGGGAAGTAAGACTTGGCCACTGGTTGATTCACGAACCTATAACAATATATACATATATATCAAAGTATGTTCAAAATATATTTACAACACTTTTAATATATTTTGATGTTTTAAGTTTATTAAGTCAGCTGTCCTCGTTAGTAACCTACAACTAGTTGTCCACAATTAGATGTACAGAAATAAATCGATAAATATTATCTTGAATCAATCCACGACCCAGTGTATACGTATCTCAGTATTGATCACAACTCAAACTATATATATTTTGGAATCAACCTCAACCCTGTATAGCTAACTCCAACATTCACATATAGAGTGTCTATGGTTGTTCCGAAATATATATAGATGTGTCGACATGATAGGTCGAAACATTGTATACGTGTCTATGGTATCTCAAGATTACATAATATACAATACAAGTTGATTAAGTTATGGTTGGAATAGATTTGTTACCAATTTTCACGTAGCTAAAATGAGAAAAATTATCCAATCTTGTTTTACCCATAACTTCTTCATTTTAAATCCGTTTTGAGTGAATCAAATTGCTATGGTTTTATATTGAACTCTATTTTATGAATCTAAACAGAAAAAGTATAGGTTTATAGTCGGAAAAATAAGTTACAAGTCGTTTTTGTAAAGGTAATCATTTCAGTCGAAAGAACGACGTCTAGATGACCATTTTAGAAAACATACTTCCACTTTGAGTTTAACCATAATTTTTGGATATAGTTTCATGTTCATAATAAAAATCATTTTCTCAGAATAACAACTTTTAAATCAAAGTTTATCATAGTTTTTAATTAACTAACCCAAAACAGCCCGCGGTGTTACTACGACGGCGTAAATCCGGTTTTACGGTGTTTTCGTGTTTCCAGGTTTTAAATCATTAAGTTAGCATATCATATAGATATATAACATGTGTTTAGTTGATTTTAAAAGTCAAGTTAGAAGGATTAACTTTTGTTTGCGAACAAGTTTAGAATTAACTAAACTATGTTCTAGTGATTACAAGTTTAAACCTTCGAATAAGATAGCTTTATATGTATGAATCGAATGATGTTATGAACATCATTACTACCTTAAGTTCCTTGGATAAACCTACTGGAAAAGAGAAAAATGGATCTAGCTTCAACGGATCCTTGGATGGCTCGAAGTTCTTGAAGCAGAATCATGACACGAAAACAAGTTCAAGTAAGATCATCACTTGAAATAAGATTGTTATAGTTATAGAAATTGAACCAAAGTTTGAATATGATTATTACCTTGTATTAGAATGATAACCTACTGTAAGAAACAAAGATTTATTAAGGTTGGATGATCACCTTACAAGATTGGAAGTGAGCTAGCAAACTTGAAAGTATTCTTGATTTTATGAAACTAGAACTTTTGGAATTTATGAAGAACACTTAGAACTTGAAGATAGAACTTGAGAGAGATCAATTAGATGAAGAAAATTGAAGAATGAAAGTGTTTGTAGGTGTTTTTGGTCGTTGGTGTATGGATTAGATATAAAGGATATGTAATTTTGTTTTCATGTAAATAAGTCATGAATGATTACTCATATTTTTGTAATTTTATGAGATATTTCATGCTAGTTGCCAAATGATGGTTCCCACATGTGTTAGGTGACTCACATGGGCTGCTAAGAGCTGATCATTGGAGTGTATATACCAATAGTACATACATCTAAAAGCTGTGTATTGTACGAGTACGAATACGGGTGCATACGAGTAGAATTGTTGATGAAACTGAACGAGGATGTAATTGTAAGCATTTTTGTTAAGTAGAAGTATTTTGATAAGTGTATTGAAGTCTTTCAAAAGTGTATGAATACATATTAAAACACTACATGTATATACATTTTAACTGAGTCGTTAAGTCATCGTTAGTCGTTACATGTAAATGTTGTTTTGAAACCTTTAGGTTAACGATCTTGTTAAATGTTGTTAACCCAATGTTTATAATATCAAAAGAGATTTTAAATTATTATATTATCATGATATTATGATTATGATGTACGAATATCTCTTAATATGATATATATACATTAAATGTCGTTACAACGATAATCGTTACATATGTCTCGTTTCAAAATCATTAAGTTAGTAGTCTTGTTTTTACATATGTAGTTCATTGTTAATATACTTAATGATATGTTTACTTATAATAATATCATGTTAACTATATATATAACCATATATATGTCATCATATAGTTTTTACAAGTTTTAACGTTCGTGAATCACCGGTCAACTTGGGTGGTCAATTGTCTATATGAAACCTATTTCAATTAATCAAGTCTTAACAAGTTTGATTGCTTAACATGTTGGAAACATTTAATCATGTAAATATCAATCTCAATTAATATATATAAACATGGAAAAGTTCGGGTCACTACAACTCGGCGAAACGCTATATTTTTAATTTATTTTTGTATAAATATATTTATATATATTTTTAGAAAAATAATATAAAATTTAAAAAAAAAAACACGTTTTTCAAACTCCACGACTCGCGGAGTTTGCAGGCTTAAAACTCCCCGACTCGCGGAGCCACCCTGACAGGCGCACCCAGGAACCCTACTTCGCATTTATTACGGAATAATATTAATTATTATTATTTTAAAACCCTAATTAGGTTTAATTAATTTAATATTTAATTTTTAGTTTTAATTAAATTTGTAATAATTACTTTTAATTAGTTTTATTATATATAAAAATTAATACTTTTATAAAATAAAAATATAAAAATAATATTTTTATAAAAATTATACTTTTTACAACTTTAAGTTTATTTTTATATTTTGTATTTTTTTTAGTGTAATATTTGTATCTTTATTGTTCGTAGCTAGTTTTAAGTTCTAGTATTTTGCCGTAGCTTATTTTTATTTTCATATTTTTAGGCTTTGCCGTTAAATCCCTTAAGTGCTATTCCTTTAGACTAAGATTTAGGTGCTTTAGAATTTTGCGACGATTTTGAAATTTTAGTGCCTTTTAAGTCACGACTCGCTACTTTCTTATTTTTATTTTTTGACGTTTTTCGACGCACATTCTTTTTCTTTCTTATTTCTCGACGCTTTAGTTTTTAGGACTTAGAAATTTTCTCTATTTCTTATCTAATATCTCAAACGGAAAGAAAAATTATTTAAGTGGTTAAATTAATGGACGTTGACAATTTTCTGCTTCGTAGTAATAGTTGGATTTGTTAGTGGCTGAGTTGTGAGCTTCTGATTTAAAGGGTTCTGGCTCCCTGCTGCATCTTTTGGCTATTCGAAACGTGGGTAAAAGCAGAAAAGTCTATTAATTGGACAACTTATATAAGTTTTTTTATTTTTATAACAAATAGGATAATTAGTAAATGCACCACATTGTAGCTAAAATTTGGCCATCGCAATAAAATGGAAAATTTTGAAAACAAGGCTATGGAAACTCTTTTTGATATCCAAAATCAATTAAATCAATACTCTCAAATGGGTGTTGATGACAATTCGTTCGGTCAATATTGGATCACGAATGACGAAACAATAACTGGTTGTGAAATCTGTGGAGATTATCACTCAACATGGGAATGTTATTATTACGTTCCTATGGAAAATTACGCACCCACGGAACCTGAATGGAATGATTATGAAGAATACAATTCAAATTGGGATTATTCCCAAGAATATTTCCAAACTCAACAACCAGTAGACGAGGAAAATTACGTGTCTGAAAATTTATTAGACAATATGAAAATCAAACTCGAAGAACTCAATGCTCAAAATGAACAAATGAGAGAGTTTGTAAACCGGCAAGCTGAAACTCTATCAAACTACACACCTGTTGATCTGAGGAGTCGTGTGCAAGAAAATCTCATATCATCGAATTTTGATGAATTCGAGAGCTCCGAAATCACCAATTATCCCGATGATACTTTTTATTCAGCTTTAGCAATTTCACAACATATCGACACATTAGCCTCAACCGACGAAATCATCGATCCATCTATGGATGAAGAAGAAGTAAGGATGACAAATTGGTACTCTTGGGAAAATGATAACATTGAAAATTTTACCCCCGAGACCAAAATGGTGGGACCGATAAGTACCGTTAATGAAGAAGAATTTGCTGCAATCCAGCCACAACCTTCCAACCCAATATTCTCAATAGACGAGTCATCTACCAAAGATGAACTACAAGCTGTAATAGATATTGACACCTCAAATTTCACCCAATTAGGTAATAGAGGTGAAAACTTTGATTCCGAGAATGAACGAAAGGAAGTGTTAGGAATTGTCCACCCTATAGAAATATGTATGTCGGTGTATATCGATCCATTTGACCAAGAACCAGAAAAGAGACATATCCATTTACTAAAAGCTACACTTAAAAAGAATTAAGTAGTGATATTCGGGTGGGTCTAAACTTTAAACCCATTGATATATTTTATACCACCAGAGATGTAAATAACTGGCTCACTATTTTAATTCGTGGAACTTATTCTACCGACTTCACATGTCGTCAGCTAAGTGTGGGGAAGTCTAACCCCACTTAACGTTAAATTAGGGGTTCGGGTTAGTGCATAACTCGTTAATAAAAATGCATGATTAGGGTAAAAGACGCTTTTTCAAATATTAGTAAATAGTTCAGAAAAACAGCCGTTTTTGAAAAAAAGCATGTGTGATAAAACAAGAAGGAATGAACGATGAGGCGCGCCATCTATCATTCGACGAGCTTTGTAATTACAAACTGGGTATTTTTAATCACTTTTCTACACTTATCACCCTCGTGAATTTATAATTATAGTCTGATTTCATGCAAATGAGGGCATTGCATGATCTCAAGTGTGGGGAAAGGTTATAAATTCTCTCGGGTTTGCACTTAGTTTATTTGCCAAATTTTGTGAAAATTTTAAAAATTTTCAAATAAATGAATTCAAAATCATGTTTATACATATTTATGAACGATGAAAATTAGGTGTTAATACCGAAATTATCGTTACCTCGGAAAGGACATAAATTGAGAAACACCCTAAAATGATTGAATTCATTTAAAATGGAATAAAGGAGAATAAAAAGGCAAAGAAAGAAACTAAGTGTGGGGAGAATGTACCAAATTATTCAATTAAAAACTATCTATCACATGTTTCTGTAAAGTTATGGCAGGTACTTTTGTTTTGGACGATTTTAATCAGTTTTACCCTATTTACTGTAATATATTTGAAAGAAAAGATGGATCTACATGATGAATCAATTCCATCATTAAAAGGAAGTAAAGTCTTCCGAAAAAGACACGCGCTTCTTGATTTAGGTCATGAAGTTGTCGTCCAGACCAGCTGTAGGTTGACGAAAAATCTAGAAAAGTCATCACTAAAATCAGCAGAAAATCCACGGACCTCAGCATCAAACAGGGTCTCCAGGTGGTCAGATTTATCCTAACCATGAGAAGGATTTATCTCGTACAATGGGGGGCACCGTGCAAATTAGCTTGATAAGACTAATGAATCAGATCCCCAGAAAGGATAATCTCGTTAAAGATTAAAAATCAGCTTTTAAGACTGATATTACTCAATCCTTGAGATTGACCTTAAAGATTGAGAATTCAAACTCGTGGAATTCAATGATATCTAAACTCGAGCTTGAACGAGAAAATATTTTGATCAAAATTACAAACCGATTTGTTTTCTGAAAACCCATTTTTAATGCGTTCATTACCATTGAACGTAAAATCCTAGGAATTCACCTGGAATTCATTAGGTCACCTGAACCAAATCGGGTGTCAACCGTAAGAACGGTGGTTGCATAGCATGGTCGGAGACAGGACCTTGTGCCAGACCGAAAAAATTATAGGATGATCTTACTATTGCTCCTACAAAGGATAGTAATAGCATCCGACACGTTTTTGGACCATAATCAAATGCATGTCATTAGACATTGCCTTAACAGTTTCTTGTTCATCGCTTTCCTTTACAACCGGACGGTAGTTTGTCGAAAGGTAATAT
Organism: Rutidosis leptorrhynchoides; assembly: GCF_046630445.1. NCBI lineage: Eukaryota > Viridiplantae > Streptophyta > Magnoliopsida > Asterales > Asteraceae > Rutidosis > Rutidosis leptorrhynchoides. Next base: position 43,894,441 of record NC_092340.1, read on the forward strand.
ACGGGACAAGTAAACTGGACGTGTTGCTTTCCTAATACAAGGTTAGCAAGTGGGTAACACAAAACCACAAGTGTTGAGCTAAAATTTTCAAATCTGAAACCCACACAACCCACAAAAATATTTTGCAAACACTGGTGAAGGGTTATTCCGGAAAACTTGTCTAGGGTAAAAGCTAGATTGAATTTTCAAAAGATCAAATATTTTCATAAAGATCCAATTTCCTAACGGATCTAAATTTTCATTGTCATGTGGGACTGTAAACCGCCTTTTAAATGTGCACTTTGCTTTGGAAACCGAAAGTAAATCGGCAATTTGATTGCAAGTGTCGTTGACCTAAACCCGAGGCAACTATGGATGACACACCCACCTTTAACCATGGTTCTATCATTACTATCATTGTTTATACCGCCATCTCAAAATCACTGATGTATAAAGTGTGAAGAATAAAGAAGTGATTCGTGTGATGTATTATATTATTTCAAGTTATGTATTGCTTGAGGACAAGCAACGTTCAAGTGTGGGGATATTTGATAGTACTCCAAATGAACATATATTTAGTAGCAATATCCTCCCAATATGTAAATTATTTAGTTGTAATTTTCCTATTGTAAGTTGTAATCGTTTATATTAAATAAGTGCGAAGACAAAAGGCGAAAACGAAGATTTGAAGACACAAACGTCCAAAAAGCTCAAATGTACAAGATACAATTCAAAAGGTTCAATTTATTGATGAGAAACGTCTAAAAATGACAAGAGTACAAGTTACAAAACGCAAAGTACACGATATAAAATAGTACGCATTGACGTTCGAAAATCCGGAATCGGGACATGAGTCAACTATCAACGCCCGACGCAACGGACTAAAAATTACAAGTCTACTATGCACAAGAATATAATATAATATATAAATAATTATATTAATTATTTATATTTTATATTTATATATAAATTATGTCGACAAGCAAGGTTCCAAAAATATGTGAGCTGGATTTTCAAACTCCACGACTCGCGGAGTTTGCAGGCTTAAAACTCCACGACTCGCGGAGCTGTCAAAAATCAAAACGCCTATAAAAGGCCATGCATTCTGCTGAGTAAAAATATAATAAATAATAATAATAATACCCTGTAATAAATAAATAAATATATATATATATATATATATATATATATAATATATATAGTATAGGGTAGTTTTATATTAGATTAGTTCGGGTTATGTAAAGGTTATTTTACGGGTTTTTGAAGTCGAAATTCTGTCCGTGTGACACTACGCGATAAATACTCAATGTAAGTTATGTTCTCCTTTTTAAATTAATGTCTCGTAACTAAGTTGTTATTATGCTTATTTAAATTGAAGTAATCGTGATGTTGGGCTAAATATTAAAAATGGGGTAATTGGGCTTTGTACCATAATTGGGGTTTGGACAAAAGAACAACACTTGTGGAAATTAGACTATGGGCTATTAATGGGTTTTATATTAACTAAACAATACCTTGTTAATTTAATATACAAACTTATAATTTGACGTATTTATATATAACCACATACGCTTGACTGGGTACGGTGGGCGGGATATCTATAAATACTAATAATTATTCATTTTACCGGACACGGAACTGGATTAATAGTTAATAGACTTGTTGAAACAGGGGTGAATTACATTCAAGGGTAATTGGTGTAATTGTTAACAAAGTAGTAAAACCTTGGTTTACACGCAGTCGATAACCTGGTGTATTCATTAAACAAAGTATTAAAACCTTGTTACAATTCGAATCCCCAATTAGTTGGAATATTTGACTTAGGAAATAAGAATAATTTGACGAAGGCTTTCGCTCTTTATATTTATGACTGATGGACTGTTATAGACAAAAACCAGACGGACATATCAAATAATCCAGGACAAAGGACAATTAACCCATGGGAATAAACTAAAAATCAACACGTCAAACATCATGATTACGGAAGTTTAAATAAGCATAATATATTTTATTTCATATTTCCTCGTACTTTTATTTATTGTCATTTTAATTATTGTTATTTATTTTATATTGTTATTTAAATATCGTCATTTACTATACGCTTCGCTTAAAATATAAATCGACAAACCGGTCATTAAACGGTAAACCCCCTTTTATATATTATTATATATAATTATATATATTTTGTACAAATATAGTTGTTTAAAAATATAGTGTGCAATAAGCCCGCTCCCTGTGGAACGAACCGGACTTCCTAAAAACTATACTACTCTACGATTAGGTACACTGCGTATAGTGTTGTAGCAAGGTTTAGGTATATCCCATCTGTAAATAATTAAAACTTGTGTAACTATTTCGTACCCCCACACTACGACATCAATCCGAACTATCCGACATTCACTACCTCAAACTATGAGTCCAACCAACAGGGACAATCGTAGTACCCGAAATATTGTGAATACAAACAACCCGATATTCACATCCCAAACCACACGCAAGAATGGTACTCCCATTCCCCATCGGTACTTGAATATAACGTTATACCCTACCGTCGCTACCGATATAACACTACTCCAACACAATATCCGTTATTGTATAATGACATGTATCACTATCCCCCGAGTGATGTCTTAAACACCGCGACTAACTCACCCCCATGACAATGTGGTGTCTTGAACACCACGACAATTTCACATGTCAATCAAACCAATGAGTGGTGTCTTAAACACCGCGACAATCCCACTCGTTACGTAAAATGTGGTGTTTTGAACACCGCGACAATCCCACATTTCACACTACACAAATAAATACATTATATACGTACACGCATATACGTACACGCATCATTCGTACGTGTACACATCGCCACCACAATCGAGCAAGAACCACCTATATCGCACATAGGCTCAAGACAATAATTCTCTAAAAGAGAATCCGACACGCACATCCCTTAACCGAGGGATCTCACCTTGCTCGTCAAACACGTCCCTTATCTCTCAACGAGATTTACCACATTACCACCTCGGTGATAATTCAAATCCAAAATCATAAGTACAAATTAACCGAAATTGTACTCTACCACAAGTCGATCAAATCTAGGTCCCGACACAAATTTCGGATCTACTAAAAACGTCATCCGAATTCTCACACTAAAACCTCCTCGTGCGGGATTGAAACTCCCCCACTTGGAACTACGTTCCATAACCGCATCTTGTACACCCGTACAATGCTACCAAAGGTAGACTTTACTAACAATTGGGTTCACACGACCCATCACCACATCTTGCTCCAACCTTGTGCACACGAAGGATTTTAACCAATCCTTAAACACTTCGAACGAAAAGTTCACCACAAAATACACAAACTTTACTCTCGCAGTCATCCAATTGCTATAGTTTGTCAAATTCCCATCTAGTTACTCATGTACCTAAGGGTTTCTTACCGGTACCCTAAGTACAAAGTAACCGCAACACCGTCGAAGTCGAATACCACGCTAGTAGGTATGAAAGAGGCACCTAACATCGCGTCCCGTAGACTCCATTACCAACATACATCGAGATCAAACACTCGATCTTTAGGGTTTTATCCACCTGTTGAACCTCATAGTTAAACTACTTCAACACGGAAGCAAACACGTGCTAACAACCGAACACCAAAGCCCATACCCATGGCTTGGTAGAAATATTTCCCAACACTAAGGAATGCTTGGTTGCACCAAGTCTTACGCCCTTCGTCCGCCAATCAAAACGCCACCATAGAGTAATTCCAATAGGAACATCACCCATAACAATAATACACACAACGCAATGCATTCAGCAAATTCACACACGATGACACATAATAAATATCCAAGGGACATATTTATTAAAACGAAACGCACCTTAACGTCTCCATGCGGCATTCACCGCCGCCAACTCGGGACAATCCGGCTTGCGATGTCCCTCTTTATGACAATAGTAGCACATTCCGTCATCACTTCTCGGCATTGTGCATTCCCATAACTTCTGGCCCCTAACACCACAATTGAAACATCTAGGTGTATGAGAACTCGTCGAACCTTTCTCCACATTACCCATACTCGCACTCGCGCCCTTAATTTTCTTACTTGGAGCACCATACGAATAAACCCTTCTCTTACTTGAAAGCTCCCTAACCTTCGATCGCGAATAAGATTCGAAACCCCTATCCATGTTAAATAACTCCGCAAACGAGTTCGCTTGGCCAACGCTAATTTTGCCCTGCAACTCATCATTCAAAGTCCGATAGAAATCTTCCATCAACATCCGATCATTCCCAATATACTCCGGGCAAAAACGAGCCTTCGACATAAAGGTCGTCTTTAGAGTATTCAAGTCCATCGATCCTTGTTGCAAATTTCGCAACTCATTTCGCATTTCCGATAAATTGGCTGAAGTCCGGAACTCCTCGAAGAATTCCTTCTTAAACTCGTCCCACGATAATGCCATAAATGGTTCACCACCGACAAGATCAATCTTACCATCCAACCAATCCTTTGCCCTACCCTGCAAAAAGCTAGTAGCGAGTCTTGTCCTCTTCTCGGGAGGGCATTCAATCGTGCGAAAACACCCTTCGACATCCGAGATCCAAGTTGTGCTTACCAAAGGATCCGGTTTCCCATCATACATCGGAGGTTTAGTCCTCATGAAGCTCTTAAGACAACGCTCCATTTCACTACTACCCCGAAATTTGGAATACCTCCTATCCATTCTTTCTTTCAACGCACTCATTTGCTCCGCAACGGCGGTCGCAACTCTAGTATTAAACTCCTCGTCATTCGTCTCGATCTCGTTTCGCGTCACCATTCTAAAGAATGCAAAACGATTAGTCCACGAACGTATAAAACCACACGCACAACACCGCCCCATCTTGCTCAACACCCATCGTACATCACTTGTTTGACACAATTTGCACCCTTAATAAGGTTTGCAAGTACTTATTATGCACACAAGCCGTATCGACTCGTTAGTACAACGACCGACTCGCTCGATTATATAAACCAACACAACGCAATAATATATTAATAGGATCCGCATATTAACATAAACGTTAGTCCACCTACAAACAAGGCACTAACTATAACCCGTTCTGACCCGTTCACCTACAAGTCCCGCAAGAAATAAGCACACACAAAAGTCTAAGCCTAGGCACCTATCTCAAGTCGCCTAAATCCCTAAGACCATGCTCTGATACCACTTGAAACAACCAGACCCGTATTTAAACCGGCCCGTAATTTTTTTTTTTATACATTAATATTTAGGTCCCAATACACAATTTCCAAATCGTATTTTTTATCAAAGTAAGTTCAACGAACTTAAAAACGTACAACAATAAGTTAAACTTCTTAATACAATAATACGCTAGTTAAATCATAAACCGGTTATAATCATTATGACCCGACTAGTTACGTTTACACAAAACCGAGCATGGTGATTTGGGACTACGCTACCCAAATCCTAATCGAGTCCAAAAGCAAGATCTTCTAAGGCAACCTAGCCAAGATCTCTAATCCCCACGCTTACCCGAGCCGCCACCACGCGAACCTATAAAAATATCAACAACGAGAGGGTAAGCTAATGCTTAGTGAATGTAAAGATACTATACACATACATATGCATAAATGGCTACGCATCACCAAGCATCAAAATAAACACATACCGGCTCCGCATGGTAAACAAACTACAAAAGAGCACATACACAAAGTAGCTACACGCTACGTAATCACCAAGCTAACGCCACAAGATTAGCTACAACACAACGATAAGTATATACGCGTATATAACAAATATAATCAACAATAACGATAAGGTTAACCCCTTAACCCAAACTACATGAAGGTCGGCCGAACTACCCGAGCCTTAGTGAATTCGCAGTACCCGAGATTCATTTCCTTCACCACTTCTACAATCGAGGTTGGCCAAACTACCCGAGCCTTAGTGAATTCGCACAACCCGAAATTCACCATCCCAAGATGACCGAAACAACCCGAGTCATCATGAATCCGCACTAACCGAGATTCATTTCCTCAACAACAAATGCTAGCAACCCATCGCCATAAAGGGTTATCCAAAACGCTAGCCAATTCACAAACACCAAGGGTAAAACCCATAATGCATAAGCATATCACATGAACCCGAAGCACAAGGTCCATTCTCCCACACGAACATAGAGTAAACCCGAACAAGGGTCACCCTACACACACGCACCCATTTTACACATACACATGTGCATAGTAAATTTACACTCACCTTGAAGTCTTGATGGATGCCAACCAAAATCCGCAAACGCCAATGGAACGTACCTATTCCATTATCACATGACAAATAACACAATTAGGGTGGATTTACAAACCAACCCAAATCGACAACTAGCGCAATTTCAACCCAATTGCACTTCCAAGCTCAAACCGCGCCCAAACTAACCAATAATCACTAACAATAGTGACAATGGTCTTAACACGCCAAGACTTTTCCAGAATAGCAAAACCCTTGACTGCATTAACGCATAAAGGGAACAAATTTGAATGGAATGATGAACAAGAGAAAGCGTTTCAGTTATTGAAGAAAAAGCTAACTACGGCACCTATATTGTCATTGCCTGAAGGGAATGATGATTTTGTGATTTATTGTGACGCATCAAAGCAAGGTCTCGGTTGTGTATTAATGCAACGAACGAAGGTGATTGCTTATGCGTCTAGACAATTGAAGATTCACGAACAAAATTATACGACGCATAATTTGAAATTAGGCGCGGTTGTTTTTGCATTAAAGACTTGGAGGCACTACTTATATGGGGTCAAAAGTATTATATATACCGACCACAAAAGTCTTCAAAACATATTTAATCAGAAACAACTGAATATGAGGCAGCGTAGGTGGATTGAATTATTGAATGATTACGACTTTGAGATTCGTTACCACCCGGGGAAGGCAAATGTGGTAGTCGATGCCTTGAGCAGGAAGGACAGAGAACCCATTCGAGTAAAATCTATGAATATAATGATTCATAATAACCTTACTACTCAAATAAAGGAGGCGCAACAAGGAGTTTTAAAAGAGGGAAATTTAAAGGATGAAATACCCAAAGGATAGGAGAAGCATCTTAATATTCGGGAAGACGGAACCCGGTATAGGGCTGAAAGGATTTGGGTACCAAAATTTAGAGATATGAGAGAAATGATACTTAGAGAAGCTCATAAAACCAGATACTCAATACATCCTGGAACGGGGAAGATGTACAAGGATCTCAAGAAACATTTTTGGTGGCCGGGTATGAAAGCCGATGTTGCTAAATACGTAGGAGAATGTTTGACGTGTTCTAAGGTCAAAGCTGAGCATCAGAAACCATCAGGTCTACTTCAACAACCCGAAATCCCGGAATGGAAATGGGAAAACATTACCATGGATTTCATCACTAAATTGCCAAGGACTGCAAGTGGTTTTGATACTATTTGGGTAATAGTTGATCGTCTCACCAAATCAGCACACTTCCTGCCAATAAGAGAAGATGACAAGATGGAGAAGTTAGCACGACTGTATTTGAAGGAAGTCGTCTCCAGACATGGAATACCAATCTCTATTATCTCTGATAGGGATGGTAGATTTATTTCATGATTCTGGCAGACATTACAGCAAGCATTAGGAACTCGTCTAGACATGAGTACTGCCTATCATCCACAAACTGATGGGCAGAGCGAAAGGACGATACAAACGCTTGAAGACATGCTACGAGCATGTGTTATTGATTTCGGAAACAGTTGGGATCGACATCTACCGTTAGCAGAATTTTCCTACAACAACAGCTACCATTCAAGCATTGAGATGGCGCCGTTTGAAGCACTTTATGGTAGAAAGTGCAGGTCTCCGATTTGTTGGAGTGAAGTGGGGGATAGACAGATTACGGGTCCGGAGATTATACAAGAAACTACCGAGAAGATCATCCAAATTCAACAACGGTTGAAAACCGCCCAAAGTCGACAAAAGAGCTACGCTGACATTAAAAGAAAAGATATAGAATTTGAAATTGGGGAGATGGTCATGCTTAAAGTTGCACCTTGGAAAGGCGTTGTTCGATTTGGTAAACGAGGAAAATTAAATCCAAGGTATATTGGACCATTCAAGATTATTGATCGTGTCGAACCAGTAGCTTACCGACTTGAGTTACCTCAACAACTCGCAGCTGTACATAACACTTTCCACGTCTCGAATTTGAAGAAATGTTTTGTAAAGAAGATCTCACTATTCCGTTAGATGAAATCCAAATCAACGAAAAACTTCAATTCATCGAAGAACCCGTCAAAATAATGGATCGTGAGGTTAAAAGACTTAAGCAAAACAAGATACCAATTGTTAAGGTTCGATGGAATGCTCGTAGAGGACCCAAGTTCACCTGGGAGCATGAAGATCAGATGAAGAAGAAATACCCACATCTATTTCCAGAAGATTCGTCAACACTTTCAACAGCTTAAAATTTCGGGACGAAATTTATTTAACGGGTAGGTACTGTAGTGACCCGAACTTTTCCATGTTTATATATATTAATTGAGATTGATATTTACATGATTAAATGTTTCCAACATGTTAAGCAATCAAACTTGTTAAGACTTGATTAATTGAAATATGTTTCATATAGACAATTGACCACCCAAGTTGACCGGTGATTCACGAACGTTAAAACTTGTAAAAACTATATGATGACATATATATGGATATATATATAGTTAACATGATACTATGATAAGTAAACATATCATTAAGTATATTAACAATGAACTACATATGTAAAAACAAGACTACTAACTTAATGAATTTTAAACGAGACATATATGTAACGATTATCGTTGTAAAGACATTTAATGTATATATATCATATTAAGGGATATTCATACATGATAATATCATGATAATATAATAATTTAAAATCTCATTTGATATTATAAACATTGGGTTAACAACATTTAACAAGATCGTTAACCTAAAGGGTTCAAAACAACACTTACATGTAACGACTAACGATGACTTAACGACTCAGTTAAAATGTATATACATGTAGTGTTTTAATATGTATTTATACACTTTTGAAAGACTTCAATACACTTATCAAAATACTTCTACTTAACAAAAATGCTTACAATTACATCCTCGTTCAGTTTCATCAACAACTCTACTCGTATGCACCCGTATTCGTACTCGTACAATACACAGCTTTTAGATGTATGTACTATTGGTATATACACTCCAATGATCAGCTCTTAGCAGCCCATGTGAGTCACCTAACACATGTGGGAACCATCATTTGGCAACTAGCATGAAATATCTCATAAAATTACAAAAATATGAGTAATCATTCATGACTTATTTACATGAAAACAAAATTACGTATCCTTTATATCTAATCCATACACCAACGACCAAAAACACCTACAAACACTTTCATTCTTCAATTTTCTTCATCTAATTGATCTCTCTCAAGTTCTATCTTCAAGTTCTAAGTGTTCTTCATATATTCTACAAGTTCTAGTTACATAAAATCAAGAATACTTTCAAGTTTGCAAGCTCACTTCCAATCTTGGAAGGTGATCATCCAACCTCAAGAAATCTTTGTTTCTTACAGTAGGTTATCATTCTAATACAAGGTAATAATCATATTCAAACTTTGGTTCAATTTCTATAACTATAACAATCTTATTTCAAGTGATGATCTTACTTGAACTTGTTTTCGTGTCATGATTCTGCTTCAAGAACTTCGAGCCATCTAAGGATCCGTTGAAGCTAGATCCATTTTTCTCTTTTCCAGTAGGTTTATCCAAGGAACTTAAGGTAGTAATGATGTTCATAACATCATTCGATTCATACATATAAAGCTATCTTATTCGAAGGTTTAAACTTGTAATCACTAGAACATAGTTTAGTTAATTCTAAACTTGTTCGCAAACAAAAGTTAATCCTTCTAAATTGACTTTTAAAATCAACTAAACACATGTTCTATATCTATATGATATGCTAACTTAATGATTTAAAACCTGGAAACACGAAAAACACCGTAAAACCGGATTTACGCCGTCGTAGTAACACCGCGGGCTGTTTTGGGTTAGTTAATTAAAAACTATGATAAACTTTGATTTAAAAGTTGTTATTCTGAGAAAATGATTTTTATTATGAACATGAAACTATATCCAAAAATTATGGTTAAACTCAAAGTGGAAGTATGTTTTCTAAAATGGTCATCTAGACGTCGTTCTTTCGACTGAAATGACTACCTTTACAAAAATGACTTGTAACTTATTTTTCTGACTATAAACCTATACTTTTTCTGTTTAGATTCATAAAATAGAGTTCAATATGAAACCATAGCAATTTGATTCACTCAAAACGGATTTAAAATGAAGAAGTTATGGGTAAAACAAGATTGGATAATTTTTCTCATTTTAGCTACGTGAAAATTGGTAACAAATCTATTCCAACCATAACTTAATCAACTTGTATTGTATATTATGTAATCTTGAGATACCATAGACACGTATACAATGTTTCGACCTATCATGTCGACACATCTATATATATTTCGGAACAACCATAGACACTCTATATGTGAATGTTGGAGTTAGCTATACAGGGTTGAGGTTGATTCCAAAATATATATAGTTTGAGTTGTGATCAATACTGAGATACGTATACACTGGGTCGTGGATTGATTCAAGATAATATTTATCGATTTATTTCTGTACATCTAACTGTGGACAACTAGTTGTAGGTTACTAACGAGGACAGCTGACTTAATAAACTTAAAACATCAAAATATATTAAAAGTGTTGTAAATATATTTTGAACATACTTTGATATATATGTATATATTGTTATAGGTTCGTGAATCAACCAGTGGCCAAGTCTTACTTCCCGACGAAGTAAAAATCTGTGAAAGTGAGTTATAGTCCCACTTTTAAAATCTAATATTTTTGGGATGAGAATACATGCAGGTTTTATAAATGATTTACAAAATAGACACAAGTACGTGAAACTACATTCTATGGTTGATTTATCGAAATCGAATATGCCCTTTTTATTAAGTCTGGTAATCTAAGAATTTGGGAAAAGACACCCTAATTGACGCGAATCCTAAAGATAGATCTATTGGGCCTAACAAACCCCATCCAAAGTACCGGATGCTTTAGTACTTCGAAATTTATATCATCTCCGAAGGGTGTCCCGGAATGATGGGGATATTCTTATATATGCATCTTGTTAATGTCGGTTACCAGGTGTTCACCATATGAATGATTTTTATCTCTATGAATGGGATGTGTATTGAAATATGAAATCTTGTGGTCTATTATTATGATTTGATATATATAGGTTAAACCTATAACTCACCAACATTTTTGTTGACGTTTTAAGCATGTTTATTCTCAGGTGATTATTAAGAGCTTCCGCTGTCGCATACTTAAATAAGGACGAGATTTGGAGTCCATGCTTGTATGATATTGTGTAAAAACTGCATTCAAGAAACTTATTTTGTTGTAACATATTTGTATTGTAAACCATTATGTAATGGTCGTGTGTAAACAGGATATTTTAGATTATCATTATTTGATAATCTACGTAAAGCTTTTTAAACCTTTATTGATGAAATAAAGGTTATGGTTTGTTTTAAAAATGAATGCAGTCTTTGAAAAACGTCTCATATAGAGGTCAAAACCTCGCAACGAAATCAATTAATATGGAACGTTTTTAATCAATAAGAACGGGACATTTCATATCACATTGGGAAATCCATAAGTTACGATGTGTTTACTTTGACGCATATATTGCGGGGAACCCAAATGCTATTTTACGCAATGGGTTAAGAAATTATTTTGACTCAATATATCCGAATATTGGACTTCGTGATTTAGAAAAAGCGGCTAACATGCAACATAAAGAAGCATGTTATGCTTACGGATTAGTAATGTTCGCTTCTCACCAAAGTGAGAACAAGAACATCGGCCTACAACTATTAAACAAAACGTTCCCACAAGTGACGGAGTCGGAAAGTGGGGTAAGAAATGAGGTTTTTAGATTGTTACGGGACTGTTGGACATTACGTAACCCTCGTCCCTTTGACGACGTTACAACATGCTGTCTTATCAACGGCCATAACGGTTATGTTCCACAAGACCAAGGATGGGAAGTAATCCTAGTAAAACCAGAATGCATGACTTGTTTCTGGACGTATGAATTACGTGTCTTTATTGCCTTTGCTGAACGACTTGTGTACTAGCTAGAATTATCTTCACAACCATCTTGTATCAAATTTATTGTGTGCTATATTTCATGCTATATGTAAAATAAGCGGTATTGTAAGTTTGTAAAATATTGTGTAAAAGTTTGAACATGAAATATTATTATAATCAGTTTTTCATATAGAATTGTAGTAGTTGAAGTGTATATTAGCTACTAAGTATGAACTTAACGGGTAGGTACTACCCGAATTTAAACTTATAAAACGCTAATATGAAGAAAAAGCTTTTATAAATGAGTTCATATTATGCTACGAAATACTATTAACTACTCTTAATATTCTATATGATTAACTTGTTCCATTTGACTATTTTGAAGGAAATGGCACCGACTACTCGACACACCGTGAATATGAATGAAGAGGAATTTCGTACTTTTCTAACTTCAAACATAGCCGCAGTACAGGCTGTGCTACATACCAACAATAACCTTGGATCTAGCAGTACAGGAAATCGTGTAGGATGCACCTACAAAGAATTCACTGCCTGCAAACCTTTGGAATTTGATGGAACCGAAGGACCGATCGGATTGAAACGGTGGACCGAGAAGGTCGAATCGGTGTTTGCCATAAGTAAGTGTACTGAAGAGGACAAAGTGAAGTATGCTACGCATACCTTCACAGGTTCTGCGTTAACATGGTGGAATACCTATCTAGAGCAAGTGGGACAAGATGATGCGTACGCACTACCGTGGTCAGCATTCAAGCACTTGATGAACGAGAAGTACCGTCACAGAACCGAGATCAATAAGCTCAAGACAGAACTTAGAGGGTTACGAACCCAAGGATTTGATATTACCACATACGAAAGACGATTCACAGAATTGTGCCTATTGTGTCCGGGAGCATTCGAAGATGAGGAAGAGAAGATCGACGCGTTTGTGAAAGGATTGCCGGAAAGAATCCAAGAAGATATAAGTTCACACGAGCCCGCTTCCATACAACAGGCATGTAGAATGGCTCACAAACTAGTGAACCAGATTGAAGAAAGAATTAAAGAACAGACTGCTAAAGAGGCCAATGTGAAGCAAGTCAAAAGAAAGTGGGAGGAAAACGGTGATAAGAATCACTAATACAACAACAACAGCAATTACAACAATAATCGCAACAATTATCCCAACAACAACAACAACAACAACTACAACAATCATCCCAACAACAATAATAACCACAACAACAACAACAATCAGAAGCAGCTATGCCAAAGGTGTGAAAAGTATCACTCGGGGTTCTGCACCAAATTTTGCAACAAGTGTAAAAGAAATGGTCATAGCGCGGCGAAGTGTGAGGTCTACGGACCAGGGGTTAATAGAACGAAAGGAACAAATAGTGTCGGAACGAGTAATGGCGGAGCAAGTAGTGTCGGAGCAAGTTATGCCAATGTAGTTTGTTATAAATGTGGAAAACCGGGCCACATTATTAGAAATTGCCCGAACCAGGAGAACACGAATGGACAAGGCCGTGGAAGAGTTTTCAATATTAATGCGGCAGAGGCACAAGAAGACCCGGAGCTTATTACGGGTACGTTTCTTATTGACAATAAATCTGCTTACGTTTTATTTGATTCGGGTACGGATAGAAGCTATATGAGTAGAGATTTTTGTGCTAAATTAAGTTGTCCATTGACGCCTTTGGATAGTAAATTTTTACTCGAATTAGCAAATGGTAAATTAATTTCAGCAGATAATATATGTCGGAATCGAGAAATTAAACTGGTTAGCGAAACATTTAAGATTGATTTGATACCAGTAGAGTTAGGGAGTTTTGATGTGATAATCGGTATGGACTGGTTGAAAGAAGTGAAAGCAGAGATCGTTTGTTACAAAAATACAATTCGCATTATACGAGAAAAAGGAAAACCCTTAATGGTGTACGGAGAAAAGGGCAACACGAAGCTACATCTTATTAGTAATTTGAAGGCACAAAAACTAATAAGAAAAGGTTGCTATGCTGTTCTAGCACACGTCGAGAAAGTACAAACTGAAGAAAAGAGCATCAATGATGTTCCCATTGCAAAAGAATTTCCCGATGTATTTCCGAAAGAATTACCGGGATTACCCACACATCGATCCGTTGAATTTCAAATAGATCTTGTACCAGGAGCTGCACCAATAGCTCGTGCTCCTTACAGACTCGCACCCAGCGAGATGAAAGAACTGCAAAGCCAATTACAAGAACTTTTAGAGCGTGGTTTCATTCGACCAAGCACATCACCGTGGGGAGCTCCTGTTTTGTTTGTCAAGAAGAAAGATGGTACATTCAGGTTGTGTATCGACTACCGAGAGTTGAACAAACTTACCATCAAGAACCGCTACCCACTACCGAGAATCGACGACTTATTTGATCAACTACAAGGCTCGTCTGTTTATTCAAAGATTGACTTACGTTCCGGGTATCATCAAATGCGGGTGAAAGAAGATGATATTCCAAAGACTGCTTTCAGAACATGTTACGGTCATTACGAGTTTATGGTCATGCCGTTTGGTTTAACTAATGCACCAGCTGTGTTCATGGACCTTATGAACCGAGTGTATGGACCATACCTTGACAAGTTTGTCATTGTTTTCATTGATGACATACTTATTTACTCAAAGAATGACCAAGAACACGGTGAACATTTGAGAAAGGTGTTAGAAGTATTGAGGAAGGAAGAATTGTACGCTAAGTTTTCAAAGTGTGCATTTTGGTTGGAAGAAGTTCAATTCCCCGGTCACATAGTGAACAAAGAAGGTATTAAGGTGGATCCGGCAAAGATAGAAACTGTTGAAAAGTGGGAAACCCCGAAAACTCCAAAACACATACGCCAGTTTTTAGGACTAGCTGGTTACTACAGAAGGTTCATCCAAGACTTTTCCAGAATAGCAAAACCCTTGACGGCATTAACGCATAAAGGGAAGAAATTTGAATGGAATGATGAACAAGAGAAAGCGTTTCAGTTATTGAAGAAAAAGCTAACTACGGCACCTATATTGTCATTGCCTGAAGGGAATGATGATTTTGTGATTTATTGTGATGCATCAAAGCAAGGTCTCAGTTGTGTATTAATGCAACGAACGAAGGTGATTGCTTATGCGTCTAGACAATTGAAGATTCACGAACAAAATTATACGACGCATGATCTGGAATTAGGCGCGGTGGTTTTTGCATTAAAGACTTGGAGGCACTACTTATATGGCGTCAAAAGTATTATATATACCGACCACAAAAGTCTTCAACACATATTTAATCAGAAACAACTAAATATGAGGCAGCGTAGGTGGATTGAATTATTGAATGATTACGACTTTGAGATTCGTTACCACCCGGGGAAGGCAAATGTGGTAGCCGATGCCTTGAGCAGGAAGGACAGAGAACCCATTCGAGTAAAATCTATGAATATAATGATTCATAATAACCTTACTACTCAAATAAAGGAGGCGCAACAAGGAGTTTTAAAAGAAGGAAATTTAAAGGATGAAATACCCAAAGGATCGGAGCAGCATCTTAATATTCGGGAAGACGGAACCCGATATAGGGCTGAAAGGATTTGGGTACCAAAATTTGGAGATATGAGAGAAATGGTACTTAGAGAAGCTCATAAAACCAGATACTCAATACATCCTGGAATGGGGAAGATGTACAAGGATCTCAAGAAACATTTTTGGTGGCCGGGTATGAAAGCCGATGTTGCTAAATACATAGGAGAATGTTTGATGTGTTCTAAGGTCAAAGCTGAGCATCAGAAACCATCAGGTCTACTTCAACAACCCGAAATCCCAGAATGGAAATGGGAAAACATTACCATGGATTTCATCACTAAATTGCCAAGGACTGCAAGTGGTTTTGATACTATTTGGGTAATAGTTGATCGTCTCACCAAATCAGCACACTTCCTGCCAATAAGAGAAGATGACAAGATGGAGAAGTTAGCACGACTGTATTTGAAGGAAGTCGTCTCCAGATATGGAATACCAATCTCTATTATCTCTGATAGGGATGGCAGATTTATTTCAAGATTCTGGCAGACATTACAGCAAGCATTAGGAACTCGTCTAGACATGAGTACTGCCTATCATCCACAAACTGATGGGCAGAGCGAAAGGACGATACAAACGCTTGAAGACATGCTACGAGCATGTGTTATTGATTTCGGAAACAGTTGGGATCGACATCTACCGTTAGCAGAATTTTCCTACAACAACAGCTACCATTCAAGCATTGAGATGGCGCCGTTTGAAGCACTTTATGGTAGAAAGTGCAGGTCTCCGATTTGTTGGAGTGAAGTGGGGGATAGACAGATTACGGGTCCGGAGATTATACAAGAAACTACCGAGAAGATCATCCAAATACAACAACGGTTGAAAACCGCCCAAAGTCGACAAAAGTGCTACGCTGACATTAAAAGAAAAGATATAGAATTTGAAATTGGAGAGATGGTCATGCTTAAAGTTGCACCTTGGAAAGGCGTTGTTCGATTTGGTAAACGAGGGAAATTAAATCCAAGGTATATTGGACCATTCAAGATTATTGATCGTGTCGGACCAGTAGCATACCGACTTGAGTTACCTCAACAACTCGCGGCTGTACATAACACTTTCCACGTCTCAAATTTGAAGAAATGTTTTGCTAAAGAAGATCTCACTATTCCGTTAGATGAAATCCAAATCAACGAAAAACTCCAATTCATCAAAGAACCCGTCGAAATAATAGATCGTGAGGTTAAAAGACTTAAGCAAAACAAGATACCAATTTTTAAGGTTCGATGGAATGCTCGTAGAGGACCCGAGTTCACCTGGGAGCGTGAAGATCAGATGAAGAAGAAATACCCGCATCCATTTCCAGAAGATTCGTCAACACCTTCAACAGCTTAAAATTTCGGGACGAAATTTATTTAACGGGTAGGTACTGTAGTGACCCGAACTTTTCCATGTTTATATATATTAATTGAGATTGATATTTACATGATTAAATGTTTCCAACATGTTAAGCAATCAAACTTGTTAAGACTTGATTAATTGAAATATGTTTCATATAGACAATTGACCACCCAAGTTGACCGGCGATTCACGAACGTTAAAACTTGTAAAAACGACATGACGATATATATATGGATATACATATGGTTAACATGAGATTATGATAAGTAAGTATCTCCATAAGTATATTAACAATGAGTTATATACATATAAACAAGACTACTAACTTAAGGATTTCGAAACGAGACATATATGTAACGATTATTGTTGTAACGACATTTAAATGTATATGTATCATATTAAGATATATTAATATATCATAATATCATGATAATATAATAATTTAACATCTCATTAGATATAATAAACAATGGGTTAACAACATTAATTGAGATCGTTAACTTAAAGGTTTCAAAACAACACTTACATGTAACGACTAACGATGACTTAACGACTCAGTTAAAATGTATATACATGTAGTGTATTTAGATGTATTAAAATACTTTTGGAAGACTTCAAGACATATATCAAAACACTCATACTTAACGAAAATGGTTACAGTTACTTTCCCATTCTTTTCTTTCATCAAGAATTCTTGTCGTATTCTTACCCGTATTATACACAGCTTCAAAACGTACTTACTATGGGTATATACCAATAGGAACTAGCATGGGATTCCACTCTTGATTATGTCATGTATGACTAATCAATTTTAACTTCTACCATGAGCTAGTCAACTAACTAGAACTCCTTTTAACCCCACTCACCACTCATCAATTACCACTCATCATTCACTCCATTTCACTTCCAATTCTCTTTCTAATTCTCTCTCAACACACACACACTATTATGAACGTATTTTTCCAGTAGTTAATCATCATCTTCATCAAAAATCACTTCAAGAATCAAGCTATAATCATCATAGGAAGAACACTTCAAGAACACTTCAAAAATCCCTTCAAGTTTACAAATTTACTTCCAAGCCTTCTAATCCATTCCAAGTAATCATCTAAGATCAAGAAACCTTTGTTATATATAGTAGGTTATCTGTCTTATTCAAGGTAATATTCATATTCAAACTTTGATTCAATTTCTATAACTATAAACTATCTTAATTCGAGTATAAATCTTACTTGAACTTGTTTTTGTGTCATGATCATACTTCAAGAACTTTCAAGCCATCCAAGATCCTTTGAAGCTAGATCATTTCTTGTCACTTCCAGTAGGTTTACCTACTAAACTTGAGGTAGTAATGATGTTCATAACATCATTCGATTCATATATATAAAACTATCTTATTCGAAGGTTTGAACTCGTAATCACTAGAACATAGTTTAGTTAATTCTAAACTTGTTCGCAAACAAAAGTTAATCCTTCTAACTTGACTTTTAAAATTAACTAAACACATGTTCTATATCTATATGATATGCTAACTTAATGATTTAAAACCTGGAAACACGAAAACTACCGTAAAACCGGATTTACGCCGTCGTAGTAACACCGCGGGCTGTTTTGGGTTAGTTAATTAAAAACTATGATAAACTTTGATTTAAAAGTTGTTATTCTGAGAAAATTATTTTTATTATGAACATGAAACTATATCCAAAAATTATGGTTAAACTCAAAGTGGAAGTATGTTTTCTAAAATGGTCATCTAGACGTCGTTCTTTCGACTGAAATGACTACCTTTACAAAAATGACTTGTAACTTATTTTTCCGACTATAAACCTATACTTTTTCTGTTTAGATTCATAAAATAGAGTTCAATATGAAACCATAGCAATTTGATTCACTCAAAACGGATTTAAAATGAAGAAGTTATGGGTAACACAAAATTGGATAATTTTTCTCATTTTAGCTACGTGAAAATTGGTAACAAATCTATTCCAACCATAACTTAATCAACTTGTATTGTATATTATGTAATCTTGAGATACCATAGACACGTATACAATGTTTCGACCTATCATGTCGACACATCTATATATATTTCGGAACAACCATAGACACTCTATATGTGAATGTTGGAGTTAGCTATACAGGGTTGAGGTTGATTACAAAATATATATAGTTTGAGTTGTGATCAATACTGAGATACGTATACACTGGGTCGTGGATTGATTCAAGATAATATTTATTGATTTATTTCTGTACATCTAACTGTGGACAAGTAGTTGTAGGTTACTAACGAGGACAGCTGACTTAATAAACTTAAAACATCAAAATATATTAAAAGTGTTGTAAATATATTTTGAACATACTTTAATATATATGTATATATTGTTATAGGTTCGTGAATCAACAGTGGCCAAGTCTTACTTCTCGACGAAGTAAAAAAATCTGTGAAAGTGAGTTATAGTCCCACTTTTAAAATTTAATATTTTTGGGATGAGAATACATGCAGGTTTTATAAATGATTTACAAAATAGACACAAGTACGTGAAACTACATTCTATGGTTGAATTATCGAAATCGAATATGCCCCTTTTTATTAAGTCTGGTAATCTAAGAATTAGGGAACAGACACCCTAATTGACGCGAATCCTAAAGATAGATTTATTGGGCCTAACAAACCCCATCCAAAGTACCGGATGCTTTAGTACTTCGAAATTTATATCATATCCGAAGGGTGTCCCGGAATGATGGGGATATTCTTATATATGCATCTTGTTAATGTCGGTTACCAGGTGTTCACCATATGAATGATTTTTATCTCTATGTATGGGATGTGTATTGAAATATGAAATCTTGTGGTCTATTGTTACGATTTGATATATATAGGTTAAACCTATAACTCACCAACATTTTTGTTGACGTTTAAAGCATGTTTATTCTCAGGTGAATATTAAGAGCTTCCGCTGTTGCATACTAAAATAAGGACAAGATTTGGAGTCCATGTTTGTATGATATTGTGTAAAAACTGCATTCAAGAAACTGATTTCGATGTAACATATTTGTATTGTAAACCATTATGTAATGGTAGTGTGTAAACAGGATATTTTAGATTATCATTATTTGATAATCTACGTAAAGCTTTTTAAATCTTTATTTATGAAATAAAGGTTATGGTTTGTTTTAAAAATGAATGCAGTCTTTGAAAAACGTCTCATGTAGAGGTCAAAACCTCGCAACGAAATCAATTAATATGGAACGTTTTTAATCAATAAGAACGGGACATTTCAAAAATGAAGAAGAAAAGGAAAAAGATAAAAGGAAATGAAGTGGATGGATAGGATTTAAGATCCCAATCTGGCTCACACGTAAAATGACCAAAATGTCCTTGAACCTTTTTTAATATTACAAAAATCAGGTACCAGTCCGCCCAGAACGCCGCGCAGCAGCCTTAATCATCACGCCGCGACCTTTGCCTCGATCTGGGACTCTTTTGTTGAGCCTACTGAAACTGAAACCAGTTGAATGCCGCGCCGCGACCCCAATCCTTGTGCCGCGACGTTATTCGTGATTTGTTGCCTGCCTTACCATGTCTCCTGATTCTGATTCTGGTTAATTGTCGCGCCGCGACCTTAGCCGTGGCCTGATCACTTCTCGCATACATGAACTTTAAAACACGAACATGTATCAAATCCTTCATACGCTAGTCGTACATACACAATACGCCTATATATATCATATACGGGAAAATGGAGTGTTACAACTCTCCCCCACTTAGATTCGATCACGTCTTCGTGATCCTAGTCACTTAACCAATCCGAACCTACACTCGATGGTTCTCAAACAATCGTTCCAATCCGACTTCCGACACATTCCTCATTAACCTGAAGATTAATTCATTTACTAAATACACACACGCACGTATTCCAAGACGCGCAATACACGCAACAACCGAAGTCTACAACGATCACTTAGAATACGCGAAATCGCCACGTATTCTTCCAACTTCTCTAGGCAATTATTCTTAAAGAGTTACACTTAACAACTAAATCGTCACCCGCGACTTATTAAGAATCCACAAATCCGAGCACTACAAACTTACTCAATCCCTCACATCGGAAGAACTCATCCAATCCCGAACTGAGATATCAACTACTAGCGTACCATACCCAGTACATTGCTAGTAACAACCACATACCAAAAAAAATAAAGTTAACCATCTAACCGATGAAGACCAACCAAAAGCGAATCCTTACGGATAACACTTACCACTCAACAATCCTTGTAGCGTGCAAACACGTCTATTACGCAACTACCGTAACATCATAAGCAAATGGCTAAAACCGATAGCCCCAAAATGACTATGGAAACACAAATCCCGAGGTGTACAAAATCGACTATTGTCACACCCGTAACAACATGTGAGCAAAACACGGCTATCGCATCACTAATCACATAACATGGTCTTCGCGACCCCCACCATTGGTGTAATAACAACCAATAGTTCACAACACAACATGGTCCTTACGACCCCACCATTGGCGTATAAAACAACCAATAGTTCACACAATATGGTCGAAACAACCCGAGCCTAAACACATATGGAGGATGGTCGAAACAATCCGAACCTTAGTGAATTCGCAACAACCCGAAATTCACCAACCCAATCCATATTTCCCACAACGAAATGACTGTAGAAACCCGTCCTAATCCATCTGGAATAATACATTACATTTGGTTACATTGCGAGATACTTGACCTCTATATGATACATTTTACAAACATTGCATTCGTTTTTAAAAGACAAACTTTCATTTCATCGAAAGTTGACGGTATGCATACCATTTCATAATGTATCCAACTATAATTGACTTAATAATAATCTTGATGAACTCGACGACTCGAATGCAACGTCTTTTGAAATATGTCATGAATGACTCCAAGTAATATCTCTAATATGAGCAAATGCACAGCGGAAGGTTTCTTTCATACCTGAGAATAAACATGCTTTCAAGTGTCAACCAAACGGTTGGTGAGTTCATAGGTTTATCTTAAAATAATAAAATTCATCATTTTAATAGACCACAAGATTTAAATACAGTACACCTATCTCGTGTACAAAACCATTTTTCATAAGTCTTAGTAACCGTACACATATCTCGTGTACAAAAATATCATACACATAACCTGTGTATAAAATCATTCTCTCGATACATAACATTCACTTTTCATTCATTGCTTGGCTTGGTAACTGACCTTAACATATAATGCGCATAAATAATATCCCCAAAAAATAGAACATCTCTTCTGTATAATATATAAACCTCGAAGTACTAAACACCACGCCCACTAGCTCTTCCGTCTAGTGAACATTCTGGGTGGGGGTGTTAAACCCGATAGCTACCTTTAGGATTCGCGTGAATTAGGGCCATACCCGATTCTAATTCTTAGGTTACCAAGCAATAATAATCAGGGGAAAATATTCGCAACAATTAGTGGCAATTATAACGTCCAACTAATTCAATAATAATCCACAGAACTTCTGTCTGCATAATAATTCATTCGAGGAATGTTTTGCTTGTGTCTATCTCGTCAAAAATTTATAAAAGCATCTCAGTTCAAAAATATAGATTTCAAAGGCATTTAATAAAGTAGTTGTAAAACAGTTATAAAGCAGCGCATGTATTCTCAGTCCCAAAAATATAAAGAGTAAAAGGGAGCAAATGAACTCACAATATGATATTTTGTAGTAAAAATATGCATACGACGATACTGAACAATGCAGGGTTGGCCTCGGATTCACGAACCTATATCAGGTATATATATTAACACATTGTAATCGACCAAATATATATATATATATATATATATATATATATATATATATATATATATATATATATATATATATATATATATATATATATATATATATATATATATATATAGTGATATAATTGTTATATTAATAAATTATATGTTTCATTAATTAACTTAATATAGTTATTTTTATATACCCTAACTAGATAATTAATATTTATTACTGATATTACTAATACTAATGTTAATAATAATAATAATAATAATAATAATAATAATAATAATAATAATAATAATAATAATAATAATAATAATAATAATAATAATAATTTTACTACTATAATAAATAAATATTACTATCTTTAACTAAAATAAGTGGACTTAATATGAGTCCAATCATTTTAATACATGAAGCCCAACTAGAATAACTCAATTAGCCCAACTAGCAAATCCATTTGCAAAATCCACTTAATTCATCAATGCCCCAACAGCAGCCTAATATCGATTTTAAATTAACAGTCCAACAGTTTTTAATTATTAGCCCAATTCAGTTTTTTCAATTATCGACCCAACAGGCCCATGCTTCTCAATACAGCTTCTCTTGTTTTAAAAAAAATATTTGTTGTTGCCTGGTTTTGAACCCATGACCAATAGTTTAACCAAACAGCCTTCAGACCAATGAACCATTAATTACTTCATGTATTAACTCGCGTTTTTAATTATATATCATATATAACTGTTAATCATCTTTTCTAACCTCATCATCTTTATCATTACTCATCTATATCACCATCTATAATCATAAGCATGACATAATTATAATCATAAGCACAATTATAATCGTAATCATCAATCATAATTATTTCTTAATTTATTTTTATCATAATTATCTCCATCATCAATAACTTAATCCTAACATCATCATTATATCGTGAACCTATGTTTATCATCATCATCATCATCCTTATCATTTATCATTCTTTAACATTACCATATTATTATCATAATCAATTAATAATAATTATAATAATAATAATACTAATAATAATAGAAAGTAACAATAATAATATTTATTTATAAAGCTCGTACCTTTAAAAATCATAAGTTATCATAACTGGATGTCTGTGATGATATTGTCGACCCACAACAGATAAAGTATCCTAACCCAGCCGTTTTAGTTCGATCATATAAGGGAAAAAACAGAAAAATAAAGATCGTAGCAGGTTTTGATCAGGGTTAGCGATGGTGGTGGTATTAGTCATAAACAGAAATATAAGTAGACAGATGCACTGTAGCATCATCTTTTTCATGTCATTAAAACCGGAAACAGGGACAGAAGTAGCGAAGTAGCAGAGACTGCACTCGCGACCGTCCCCTTCTTCTCTTCATCCGAACAGAAACAGTAACATGATAGTTACAGCAATAGTATTATTGAATTACAACTGGGTTTTGCAGCAACTTGCTCGATGGTGGTGATGGTTCAAGAAAAATGACGGTTAAATGATTAGAGTGGTTTCGATGTTGGTGGTTATTTTCGATAAAAATGGTGATGATGGTAGAGATGGTTGCAGTAGGATGTGGTAGTTGTTTTGTGGTGTTAACCAGCTGCAAAGACAGCCACAAAGGAAGAGGTCGATGGTGGATATATGGTGATTTATGAAGGAAGAAAACAATACAGAAAAGCAAGGTGGTGGCGGTTTCCAAGTTAGGAGAGAGAGAGGAGAATGAGAGAGAAGGATAGAGAGGTGATAACCGGCTGTGGTGGTGTAGTGTGGTGGTCGTGACAGTGGTGTATGGTGATTCCGGTGATTGTGGCACAAGGTGGTACTGGTAGATGGTGAATGAAAATGATAAGGGTGTTTGCTTTAGTTCACAAATTAAAATAGGGTATCTATATGCAAGTCATTAATGCATATATTTATATATATTATTTGGTGTTAGTGGTGCACTAAAATCAAAAATGGAAACAGTAATCGAATTTTTACATAAAAGATCTCATACTACATACAGTAAATTTCAATCAATAAGCAGATTCAATGAATTGTGAATATTAATATATAATAAAATAATATTAATAATAATAAACGTGCATCTTAACTAAATATCTTACCGACAGTTTAAAAGGAATAGTATCTCGTACTCCGTTGTTAATTAGTGGCGGATAAAAGTGTTCAGAAAAATCTCATATTTTTAAATTAACTATATTTATTTATTTTGGTCATTATGGTATAAAATTTGATCATTAACTATTGAATAAAAATTACATTAATTATTCACTCCCAATCCCAAGTAAAATATAAAAAGTTTTAAAATTTAATAAATAGCTCCTAAATACATTATTACTAAGCCTATAATTTATAAAACCCATTTTTGGATCATCGTTTATTTTAAAATAATATAAGTTCCTTTTTAATTCGTTTACTATCAATTTGATGACAAATGGGCGTTTTAGTCGTTTACTAAATAACTTTGAAATTACTTATATATATATATATATATATATATATATATATATATATATATATATTCACTTTTATAATAAATT
The DNA here is from genome assembly GCF_046630445.1 of Rutidosis leptorrhynchoides. NCBI lineage: Eukaryota > Viridiplantae > Streptophyta > Magnoliopsida > Asterales > Asteraceae > Rutidosis > Rutidosis leptorrhynchoides. The sequence continues at coordinate 43,919,923 of NC_092340.1, forward strand.
TTAATATATCTTATATTAATTTACATATTTATTTATAACAATTTGTATATTGTATATAATAGTTTATTAACATTCTTATGCATAATTATTTATATTTACTTATTTATATATATTTATCTATTTACAAATAATGGTTCGTGAATCGTCGGAAATGGTCGAAGTCAAATGATTTCATAAAACAAATTCAAAATTTTGAGACTGATGTCAAGCGAGGTGTATATAAAATAGTATTATTTTTAGTGCGAAAATACTATTAAATACGATACAATTTTACACAAGATATTTATTTATTTATAGAATGGATATACTTAAACCTTGCTACAACACTTATAGGCAGTGTACCTAATCGTACAGTAGTGTAGTTTTTAGTAAGTCCGGTTCGTTCCACAGGGAAATCTTTAAACAAAGCTCAACGCTATATTAGTTTACTTTTATAAAAATACAAACATATATATAAGTAATATTATTATTATAAAGGGGGGTTTTTACCGTTTAATGACCGGTTTGTCGATTTTAAGACTTTAGTCGCAGTTAAAACCTAATGTAAAATATAAAATAAATACAAGACTTAAATTAAAGCGTAAAGTAAATAACGATAATGAAATTGCAAATAATAAAAATGCGATAAAATAAAATTGCGATAATTAAAAAGTACGATAATTAAAAGTGCGATTAAATAACAAATAATAAAAGTGCGATAATTAGAAGTGCAATTAAATATAAAATAAAGGAAATTAAATATGAAATAAAAGAATTATGCTTATTTAAACTTCCGTAATCATGATGTTCGACGTGTTGATTTTAATTATATGCCCATGGGTTAATTGTCCTTTGTCCTGGATTATTCAATATGTCCGTCTGGTTTTTGTCCATAACAGTCCATCAGTCATAAATATAAATTGCAAGTGTCCTTGTCAAATTATTATTATACCCGAAGTTAAATATTCCAACTAATTGGGGATTCGAATTGTAACAAGGTTTTAATACTTTGTTTAATGAATACACCAGGTTATCGACTGCGTGTAAACCAAGGTTTTACTACTTTGTTAACAATTACACCAATTACCCTTGAATGTAATTTCACCCCTGTTTTGATTATTCTAGTGGCTATTAATCCATTCCCGTGTCCGGTTAAATGAACGATTATTCGTACATATAAATACCCCGCCCATCGTGTCCGATCGAGTGTATATGGTAATTTATAGGGACGCCCAATTGTAAATCTTTATATTAACATTAACAAACTTTCATTTAATTAAACAAATATAAAGCCCATTAATAGCCCATAGTCTAATTTCCACAAGTGTCGTTCTTTTATCCAAACCCCAATTATGGTACAAAGCCCAATTACCCAATTTTAGTAATTAGCCCAACATCATGATTACTTCGTTTTAAATAAGCATAATAATAACTTAGCTACGAGACATTAATGTAAAAAGGTTGAACATAACTTACAATGATTAAAAATAGCGTAGCGTTACACGGACAGAATTTCGACTTACACCCTTACAACATTCGCTAACATAACCTTATTATTAGGATTTAAAATTAAAATTAAAATTAAAAATATAAATTATATATATATATTACGTATATATTGAGAGAGAGATTGAGAAATAAGATATGAAATTTGATCAGAATTCGGTTTGCTTTATAGCCAGACTTGATTTTTGGGGCTCCGCGACTCGCGGCAAAATGCCCTTCAAACTCCGCGAGTCGCGGAGGTAGAAATTACAGCTCACACCCTTGGAGTTTCTCTGCCGACGGTTTTATATATATATATATATAATATATATATAATTAATATAATTAATTATATATTATATTATATTTATATACATAGTTAACTTGTAATTTTTAGTCCGTTGCGTCGAGCGTTAAGAGTTGACTCTAGTACCGGTTCCGGATTTTCGAACGTCCTTGCGTACAATTTTATATTTTGTACTTTGCGTTTTGAATCTTGTACTTTTGTAATTTCGAGACGTTTCTTATCAATAATTGGAACCTTTTTGATTGTCTTTTGTTCTTTTGAGCTTTTTGGTCGTTTGCGTCTTCAATTCGTCGAATCTGTCTTTTGTCTTCACCTTTTATTATTTAAACGAATATCACTTGTAAATAGAACAATTGCAACTAAAAGCTTGTCTTTCTTGAGGAATAATGCTATGAAATATATGTTCGTTTTTAGCATTATCAAATATTCCCACACTTGAGCGTTGCTTGTCCTCAAGCAATATTGTCTTGAAATACTAGAATCACTTCTTTATTCTTCACACTTTGTACATCAGTGATTTCTATACGGCGGTATAAACAATGGTAGTAACAATATGGTTTACAGTCCCACATGACTATAAAAATTTAGATCCATTGAGGAAATTGGATCTTTATGAAAACATTTGATCTTTTGAAAATCTAGTTTTTACCCTAGATAAGTTTTCCGGGATAACCCTTTACCGGTGTTTGCAAAATATTTTTGTGGGTTTGGTGGGTTTCAGATTTGAAAATTTTAGCTCAAAACTTGCGGTTTTGTGTCACCCACTTGCTAACCTTGTATTTGGAAAGCAACACGTCCAGTTTACTTGTCCCGTATATTACCTTTCGGTAAACTACCGTCCGGTTGTAAAGGAAAGCGTTGAACAGGCAACTGTTAAGGCAATGTCCCGTGACATGCTTTTGATTATGGTCTATAACGTGTCAGACGCAATTACTATCCTTGGTAGGAGCAATAGTAAAGCTCACCCTTATAATTTTTCGGTCTGGCACAAGGTCCTGTCTTTGACCATGCTATGCAACCACCGTTCTTACGGTTGACACCCAATTTAGTTCAGGTGACCTAATGAATTCCAGGTGAATTCCTAGGATTTTACGTTCAATGGTAATGAACGCATTGAAAATAGGGTTTTCAGAAAACAAATCGGTTTGTAATTTTGATCAAAATATTTTCTCGTTTAAGCTCGAGTTTAGATATCATTGAATTCCATGAGTTTGAATTCTCAATCTTTAAGGTCAATCTCTAGGATTGAGTAATATCAGTCTTAAAAGCTGATTTTTAATCTTTAAGGAGATTATCCTTTTCTGGGGATCTGATTCATTAGTCTTATCAAGCTAATTTGCACGGTGCCTCCCCATTGTACGAGATAAATCCTTCTCATGGTTAGGATAAATCTGACCACTTGGCGACCCTGTTTAATGCTGAGGTCCGTGGATTTCCTGCTGATTTTAGTGATGACTTTTCTAGATTTTTCGTCAACCTACAGCTGGTCTGAACGACAACTTCATGACCTAAATCAAGAAGCGCGTTTCTTTTTCGGAAGACTTTACTTCCTTTTAATGATGGAATTGATTCATCGTGTAGATCCATCTCTTCTTTTCTTTCATTGGGTAAAACAGTTTAGTTTAGTCCAAAGCAAAAGTATTTTCAGTTATTTGTTACAGATATATGTGACATATGTTTAAAATAACTTGGTAAATTTTCCCACACTTGGCTTTTATTTTCCTTTTTATCGTTCTCTATTCCATTTTAAATGAATTTTAACATTTTAGTTTGTTTCTCAATTTATGTCCTTTCCGAGGTAACAATAATTTCGGTGTTAAAACCTAGTTTTATCGTTCATAAATATGTATAAACATGATTTTGAATTCATTTAATTGAAAATTTTGAAAAATTTTACTAGAATTGGGTAGTCAGTATATAAGACTAGGGCTGTTCTTTTTTATCAGAGAGCACTAGATTCTAATACAACTACTGCTTTACTAGTATTTTTAATGGTAACCAAGTGTATAAAGTAAAAAATTTTAAAATCCGAAAGAATTTAACCCCTTCCCACACTTAAGATCTTGCAATGCCCTCATTTGCAAGAAATCAGTAACAATTTAAATTATTGAGGGTGATTTGTGTGAAAATGATTAAATTTTTACCAAAGTTTCCAAATATATTGTCGTTTGTTTGCTGAATGATAAATGGTGCACATCATTTGTTCATTCCGTCTTGTTGTTATTTCACATGTATTTTGCATCTTGTCGTCAAAATTAGTTGCTTTTGCTGAACTTAATGCCAGTCTTTGAAAATGCGTTGTTTTACCCTGTTGTGTACATAAGATAAACTGCAAACATATATACATATTTTTGAAGTTTGGTATATTACCCCACATTCAAAAATTATTAAAATCTAAGAATAAAAGTTAGATAATTATAAAAATGATTACAATATTAACAAAAATATTAAATGCATCAATAATTACAAATTACAAAATAAAAAAAAAATAAAAAGTAAGTATACTAAGGATGATATTGGTACCAATAGGGGTTCCAGGCATAACCATAAGTGCTATAGAATGCTTCGGCAGGGTCATACGTAGGATATGGTGGCTGCATCTCTATCGACCAAGGAGGGAAGACGGGTTTCGGTGTAGGAATATAGTTTCTACCTATATGTTGGCAATGCGCTATGATCTGGTTCTGATGAACTTGCCAATCTTCAAATGCTCTCTGTCTAGCATTTTCGTATTCCTGAGAAGCTATAAACCTATGCATTTCTTGCATCTCATTCCCCCCTCCTACATTACCTTGTTCCTGGTTTCTCTCTACCTGTGGATGTCTACCATTGTATCGTACTGCGGCGTTATTTCGCCGCTTCAAAACTTTCGCACCATGGTATACATTTAAACCTATAGTGTCGCGGGGTTCCGACTCTTCTACTAATAATCCCCCCCGACTTATATCCACACCGAGATATTCACCAATCAAAGTAATAAAAATACCACCTCCTATTATGCTATGTGGACGCATCCCCCGAACCATAGCTGATAAATAATAACCCACACAATATGGTATACTTACAGCGCTGTGTGGGTCTCGAATACACATATGGTAAAACAAATCTTGTTCATTTACCTTTTCTTTGTTTTTACCCCTTTGTGTAATCGAATTAGCTAAAAACCTATGTATTACTCTTAATTCGGCTCTATCTATATCCAAATAAGAGTAGTTTCCCCCTTTGAAACGGTGATGGCTTGTCATTTGACTCCACACACCGTGTGTATCAAAATTCTCATCTATCTTTCTACCGTTTAGTATCAATCCTCTACAATCGGCAGACGCTAACTCCTCAGGCGTATATATACGTAAAGCCTGAGCCATGTCCAGTAAAGACATGTGGCGCATCGAACCGCCTAACAAAAATCTAATAAAAGAACGATCGGTTAAACTAGCTACCCGATCATTCAACTCTATACTACATAACAACTCTTCACACCATACTTTATATACAGGTCTGCGTATGGTGAATAAACATATCCAGTCATTAAAAGAAGAATTACCATACCTCTGTACAAGTAATTCCCTAATTGGCCCGGCCAATTCTACAGCTTCCAAGGGTCCCCATTCTATGACCCTTGGTACCTCAACAACCTTGGAATGAAGAGTATGCAAACCCCGTTGATATTTTGGATAATCTATCCAAAGTCTGTCAAATCTCAGGTTCGGGTGCAACTCTTCCAAATGCATATCGGAAAAGGTCATGACTGGATGAGGTACATCCTGCTTGTAGTAGTTATCTACCTCCTGTTGTTCCAAGTTCTCAGCAGGAGCATGGCGGGCTTGGGATGAAGATTCACCCCTTTCATTCTGCAAAACACATCAAACACAAATTTTGTGCATCCAAATATGCATTAGTGTCAGCAAAATCATCAATCAAAATAATTACAATGACATTATCAATTTATATCAAACTTAAGCTTATTTCCACATTTTTATCAAATCTACACTTTTTCAAATAAGCATATACGAAAATTTTCGCCAAGTTCATAAGCATTCAACTCAAATAACATGTCAAAATAATCATTACTAGCAAATAAACAAGTCTCAAATGGCATTATCTTTCAAAAATCAAGTTCATGAATTTTGGACTTGAAAAAGTCCACTTTAATTCTCAAAATCATGTTTAGGCTCAAAGTTTGGATCATTTAACTACCTAGACATGTTACACTACTCAATTTAGCAACAATTCATGACAAAAATCGGCCATAACCTGTTTATATCAAAAAGCCCCAAATTGCTCAAGAACACAAACCCTAGATTATTCAAAATTTGAAGTTTAAGGCTTCTAATCATGTTAAACAGCATCAATCTAGGTTATACAAGCATAATACATAAACAATTTAAGTCTAATTACACTAAAAAGCATCAAAATCAAATTGGGGAAAAAATAGCTCAAGAACACCAAAATTCGGATTAAATGGTGTTTAGGTGTAGAAATTTACCGTTTTTCTTGAGAAATTCTTAGATAGCATCCTTCTCAACATGATTTTAGCAAAAAATTTGGTGATTAACGGTTAAAAATTGGGATTTTTGGGGGTGATTTTCGGTGGTTTTCGGGTGCAGTTTCGAGTGTTTATGCAGTGTGTTTGTGTGTGGGGGAATGAAACTGATCAGTTTTTGCGTTTTATTTTTTTTCTGAGTTTTGGTCCCTCCGCGAGTCGCGGAGGTTTTTCACTGCAAACTCCGCGAGTCGCGGAGTTTGGTATTTTTTTTTTTTTTTTTTTTTATAATCTTTAACTTATAAATCAATTAAGTATTTAATTTTAAAATTTTGTTTCCCTTGTTATTTAGGACGAGGTCGTTTCGGATCGATGTCCTAGTCCGTCCCTCGACAAAATTTTAAAATTTGTCTTTTTGTAGCGATTGTTTTAAAAGCTAAGATTTTTGGGTTTTTTTTTTTTTTTCAATGTTTTTGGCATATTTTAAATCAATAAGATTAAAAATAATGATAATAAAAGTTCTCGTCCCTCCCTCGGGTAAAGCAATTTCGGTTCAAAGACCTAGTCTTCAACTTACGACGAATTTTAAAAATCATATTCTTAACTTAATGAGATAAAGTAAATTTTTGTTTTTAAATTCACACAACTTAAATATAAAATTCAAAATTAAAAATTAAAAATTAAAAATTCACACCAAACTTAAAATTTGAAATGCATAAAATTAAAATTTCATATTTTTAAAAATTAAAAATTCACACCAAACTTAATTTAAAAATTCATATTATAAATTCAAACCAAACTTATATTAATTTTTTCAAATATTTACAATTTTAAATATATTGTTTTTACAAAATTTACAATATTAATTTAAGATTTAAATATTAATTTTAAAAATATGGTAAAAATAAAATTAAAAATCTTTTTGTCTTTTTATCCCACTTTAATCAATCAAATATTATCAAAAATATGCGCCCCTCTTTTCGGTAAAGTAATTTCGGTTCCAAGACCTAATTTAACTCATGACGAATTTTTGAAATATTTTGGGTTGATTGATTAAAGATATTTATACCTTAAGAATAAACGTTAAATTTCGCAGTGATGTAATAAATTTTTGAACGATATCAATAATTTCGGTCGCCAAACCTAATTTTATTTAATACCAATTTAATACTTTTTAGCGAACAAATTAGCGTTTATTATCAAAAGGTTAAAAATAAAAATAAAAATAAAAACTGTACAGACATACCTGTGAAATAGATTTCTTAGTTATATGATCTATTATATTCATAAGATAGTCGGTTTAATTGATTTTCCATGGCTCCAAAGGCGTAACCTCGAGCATTCAGTGTCTTTTCTTCTAAACATATGAACGGTCCGTCTCTGCATAAAGTAACAAATTCGGTATTTGAATAGGTTTGATTATTTGAACATTTACCTCCATGTGACCATTTTCCGCATTTGTGACATCGTTCTAGGTGTCGTGCTCTTCTTTTTGCTGCGGATTTTGATTTTCCTTTACCAAATTGTAACTTATTATCTTCGCATCTGGATCCTTTTCTAACTCCGTCCATTCTTTCTCTGATTACTGATACTAATTCACTTGGTAGTATATCATTATTTCTTTTAGTGATCAAAGCGTGTAGCATTAGACCATGGTTTAGTTCACAGGCAGTCTTCATTTCGTAAAAACCTAAAAAAAATAAAAATTCAGAATGGGGGGAGAAGACTAGTTCTTTAGGGTCTGCTAGGGAAAGACCATACGTGTTCCATTTTCGAGAACTACACGAAAACAGACAATCTAACTCTAACAGAAATATATATTATCCTTTAAAGACTTGATTCTCCCCACACTTAGTTAGCTGTGGTGTCGAAATTGTGATTAACTTCGTTGTCGACTTCCATCGGACCATGTATGTAATGTTTAACTCTGTGACCATTAACTTTAAATTCAATCCCATTTGAATTTATTAATTCTATCGTTCCGTATGGGAAAACTCTTTTGACTATGAATGGTCCAGACCATCTTGATTTCAATTTTCCAGGAAATAGCTTGAATCGTGAATTGAAAAGAAGAACTCTGTCTCCTTCTTTAAATTCTTTTGAACTTCTGATTCTTTTATCATGCCATTTCTTCGTTCTTTCTTTATAGATTAACGAATTTTCTTATGCTTCATGTCTTAATTCTTCTAATTCGTTTAGTTGACTTAATCGTAGACGTCCGGCTTCATGTAAATCAAGATTACATGTCTTCAAAGCCCAAAATGCTTTGTGTTCAATTTCTACTGGAAGATGACATGCTTTTCCATAAACAAGTCTAAAAGGTGTGGTTCCAATTGGAGTTTTGTAGGCTGTTCTAAAAGCCCAGAGTGCATCCTCCAATTTAATGGACCATTCCTTTGAATTTGATCCTACGGTTTTCTCTAGAATACGTTTTAAAGCTCGGTTGGTATTTTCAACTTGTCCACTTGTTTGTGGATGATATGCGGTGGAGATTTTATGAGTTACTCCATATCTTTTAAGAACTTTCTCAAGTTGATTATTACAGAAATGAGTACCCCGATCACTTATTAAAGCTTTCGGTGTTCCAAACCTTGCAAAAAGACGTTTTAAAAAGTTGACTACAACTCGTGCATCGTTAGTTGGGAGAGCTTGTGCTTCAGCCCATTTAGATACATAATCAATGGCTACGAGTATATATAGATTATTATGAGATTTTGGAAATGGACCCATAAAGTCAATACCCCAAATGTCAAATACTTCACATACTTGGATGACATTTTGTGGCATTTCATCACGTTGACTTATTTTTCCGGCCCTTTGACATGCATCACAGGATTTGCAAAGAAGGTGTGCGTCTTTGTAAATTGTAGACCAATAGAATCCAGCTTCATAGACTTTTCTTGCTGTTAGTTGAGGCCCATAATGCCCTCCTGTTGGTCCTGTGTGACAATGGTTTAAAATTTTACTAGCTTCATCTCCAAATACACATCGGCGTATTATTCCATCGGGACAACTTTTAAACAGATGTGGATCTTCCCAGAAATAGTGTTTTATATCACTGAAGAATTTCTTTCGTCTTTGGTACGATAATCCTTTTTCAAGGAATCCACAAACTAAGTAGTTTGCATAGTCTGCAAACCATGGAATTTCTTTATAATCTATCTTCAATAGATATTCATCAGGAAAGTTGTCTTGTATGGCCGATTCATTCAGAACTTCTAATTCGGGATTTTCAAGACGAGAAAGATGATCAGCGGCGAGATTTTCTGCTCCCTTTTTATCTCGGATTTCAATATCAAACTCTTGTAAGAGTAAGATCCAACGGATTAATCTTGGTTTAGCATCTTGTTTTGAAAATAGGTATCTAAGAGCAGAATGGTCGGTATAGACCACCGTTTTTGCTAGAACGAGATATGATCGAAATTTGTCAAAAGCAAAGACAATAGCAAGGAGTTCTTTTTCAGTAGTTGTATAGTTCGTTTGTGCTCCTTGTAATGTCTTGCTAGCATAATATATAGGTTGAAATCGTTTTTCAATCCTTTGTCCTAAAACGGCTCCCATTGCAAAATCACTTGCATCGCACATTAGTTCAAATGGTAGATTCCAATTTGGTGTTATCATGATCGGTGCATTAGTGAGTTTCTCTTTAAGAATATTAAAAGATATGATACACTCATCTGAAAAGATGAATGGCGCATCCTTTTCTAGGAGTTTATTCATAGGAGTGGCAATTTTAGAAAAATCTTTTATAAAACGTCGGTAAAAACCGGCATGCCCTAGAAAACTCCTAACTCCTCTAACATTGGTGGGATGTGGAAGTTTAGCAATTACATCTACTTTAGCTCTATCCACTTCAATTCCTTCTTTTGAAATTTTATGTCCAAGAACGATGCCTTCTTTAACCATGAAATGGCATTTCTCCCAATTAAGTACTAGATTTGATTTTTCGCATCTAATTAGCATTCGTTCCAGATTAACTAGACATGATTTAAATGTATCACCGAAGACTGAAAAGTCATCCATGAATACTTCCATGCATTCTTCTATCATGTCGTGAAAAATCGCCATCATACACCTTTGAAAGGTTGCAGGGGCGTTACAAAGTCCAAATGGCATGCGTTTGTAAGCAAAAGTACCATAAGGGCACGTGAATGTGGTTTTCTCTTGGTCTTCGGGTGCTATTGGAATTTGAAAATATCCGGAAAATCCATCTAGAAAACAATAGTAACTATTTCCGGCTAATCTTTCCAACATTTGATCTATGAAAGGTAAGGGAAAGTGATCTTTTCTGGTGGCGTCATTTAATTTTCTATAATCAATACATACACGCCATCCTGTTACAGTCCTAGTAGGAATAAGCTCATTTTTCTCATTTGTGATGACAGTCATGCCACCCTTCTTAGGCACGCATTGAACTGGGCTTACCCATGGACTATCAGAAATTGGATATATCAAACCTGCATCTAGCAGTTTAATAATCTCTTTCTTAACTACATCTTGCATATTAGGATTTAGTCTTCGTTGGCGTTGCACATACGTTTTATGACCTTCTTCCATAAGGATTTTATGTGTGCAATACGAAGGACTTATTCCTTTAATATCATGAATCTTCCATGCAATGGCTGGTTTATGAGCTTTCAACACAGAAATGAGCTGTGATTTCTCATTTTCAGTAAGAGAAGACGATATTATTACAGGTAATTCAGATTCACCATGTAAATAAGCGTATTCCAAATGGTTTGGAAGTGGCTTTAATTCTAATTTCGGAGGTTCTTCTATCGATGATTTATATCGATATCTGTCTTCTTCTTTTAGCATTTGAATTTCTTCTGTTGTTGGTTCATATCCATTAGCTATAAGTGTAGCTAACATTTCAGCTTCATCAATTGGTTCATTACCTTCTCCTAAAGAACATTCTCCTGTTCCTTGTAATTCTGGAAATTCTTCTAATAATTCTGCATGTGCATCTATAGTTTGAATATAATAACATGTATCATCTGCAGATTGTGGTTGTTGCATTGCTCTATCAACTGAAAAGGTAACACTCTCATCCTCTATACTTAGGGTCAATTTCTTACCGAACACGTCTATCATTGCTTTAGCCGTGTTTAAGAATGGTCTTCCTAATATGAGAGGAACTTGAGAATCTTCTTCCATGTCCAGAACAACAAAATCTACTGGAAATACTAAAGTACCAACTTTAACTAGCATGTTCTCCATTATCCCTCTAGGATATTTTATTGATCTATCGGCTAGTTGTATGCTTATTCTGGTTGGTTTCAATTCTCCAAGGTCTAGTTTAGTGTATAGTGAATACGGCATTAGATTTATACTAGCACCTAAGTCTGCCAATGCTTCTATTGAACTAAGACTACCCAGAAAACATGGAATTGTGAAACTTCCTGGATCAGATAGTTTTTCTGGTATCTTATTCAACAGCACTGCTGAACAATTAGCATTCATAGTAACAGCCGAGAGTTCTTCCATTTTCTTTCTATTCGTGATTAGATCTTTCAAGAATTTAGCATACCTTGGCATTCCTGAAATCACATCAATGAAAGGAAGATTTACATTTATCTGTTTAAACATATCCAAGAATTTGGATTGCTCGGCTTCAAGTTTTTCTTTCTTCATTTTACTCGGGTAAGGAAGTGGTGGTTGATATGGTTTAACATAAGGTTTATCCTTAACTGTGTTATCTTCATTAACCTTTTCAACTACCGGTTCTTTTTCCTTATCTTGATCAGGTTGTGGTTCTTGTGGAGTAGGAATAGTTTCATCAGAAGTTACAGGTATTTCAGGTGGTTTAAGTGTTGTACCACTTCTTGTGGTAATAGCTTTAGCTGTTTCATTCCGGGGGTTAGCATTTGTATTGCTAGGTAGACTTCCCGGTTTTCTTTCACCTATTAACCTTGCTAGGTTACTCACTTCTTGTTTCAGATTTTGAATAGAAGCTTGTTGATTTCTAAATGCTTGAGCATTTTGTTCATTGGTTTGTTTCTGAGATGTGAAAAACTGCGTTTGAGTTTCAACTAGCTTCGTCATCATATCTTCTAAATTCGGCTTTTTATCATCGGTTTGTTGTGGTGGTTTGTTTTGAAAATTCGGTCTTTGCTGATTGTAAGTATTATTGGGTACTTGTTGATTGCTAGGACCTTGTTGGTTGTTGTATGGAATATTTCGGTTATAATTCTGGTTTTGATTGTAAATCGGTCTTGGCGGTTGATAATTATTCTGATAATTATTTCCAGGCCTTTGGTTTATGTATGAAATATTCTCTCTTTGTTCCATTGTTAATTCAATACTGAGACAATCTTTTGTCAAATGTGGTCCTCCACACTGCTCATAACTAATTCGTATAGCATGAATATCTTTAGTCATCTTTTCCATTCGTCTCTCGAAAGCATCTATCTTTGCGGAAATGGAATCTAAGTCATGGCTAGAATCGGCTCTAGCTGCTTTAGATGATCTAATGATATCTTTTTCTTGGTGCCACTCATGTGAGTGGGAAGCAGTATTATCAATAATTTTGTAAGCATCAGTTTCGGTTTTCTTCATAATAGAACCACCAGCTGCTATATCTATGTCTTTTCTTGTAGTGATGTCGCATCCTCGGTAGAATATTTGTACTATTTGACAGGTGTCTAAACCATGTTGCGGACATCCTCTTAATAACTTTCCATATCTTGTCAACGCCTCATATAGAGTTTCATTTGGCTTTTGTGTGAACGTAACAATTTCTGCTTGAAGTCTTACGGCTTTAGATGCAGGAAAGAATTGTTTAAGAAATTTATCAATTAAAACGTCCCATGTATCGATCGCCCCTTCAGGTAACGATTCCAACCAATCTTTGGCTTCTCCCTTTAAAGTCCAGGGAAATAACATGAGATATATCTGTTCATCCTCCACTTCTCGTATTTTAAATAGTGTGCAGATCCTATTAAAGGTACGTAGATGTTCATTTGGATCTTCCTTCGGCGCACCACTAAATTGGCATTGATTAGTCACCATGTGTAGAATTTGTCCTTTGATTTCATAATCTGGCGCATTAATGTCTGGATGGGTAATTGCGTGACCTTGGCCAGTGCGTTTAGCTCTCATTCGGTCTTCCATACTTAAAGGTTCCAGATTCTCCATAATTGAATTTGTTGAATCGGTATCAATAGATGATTCTGATTTAATAGTTCGTTCCTCAACAATCTCTGTTTGAATGATTGGTGGTTCCGGAGGAAAGTTTAATGGTTCAGGATCTATGAACCGTTCCTGAATATTCTCTGGATTCTCAATTGTGAGGTTGGGTTCAAAAAATGGATTATCGAAAATTTGAACTGAAGTACTTGGTCGACTGGATGACGATTCTAAAGAAAAATCAACGGCGGTTATATTTGTTAAACGATGTCTTGATCTAGTTACAGGTGGTGAACGTACAAAAGGTGATGAACGTCTTGCTCGGTGCATTCACTGAATATCCTATTAGTTTTTAAAAGGAAAGAAAAATTATAATAAGTTATCCAATCAATAGACTTTTCTGATTTTGCCCACGTTTCGAATAGCCAAAAGATGCAGCAGAGGGGCAGGATTCGTTTGGTCTCAATATAATTGAGGACTGTTTGGCTCCAATAACCCGGTCCACGTACAAATCCAACTATTACTACGAACCAGAAAATTTTGATGTCTATTAATTTAACCACTCAAAATAAATTTTCGTAATTTTAAGAAATTTAGATAAGAAGTAGAAAAAATTCTAAGTCCTAAAAACTAGAATAGCGAGAAATAAGAAAGACAAAGAGTTCGTCGAAAAAGGTAGAAAAAGAAAAAAAATGGTTGAAAAATAAAAGGTGACGGAAAAATAAAAGAAACTTATAAAAACTTAAAAATACTTAACTAACCTAACCTTATTACTACAACTAACTTAAAATTATAATCGCAAATTGAAATTACTAATTGGAATGATAATTGGTACATAGTAAAAGGTCTAAAAATATTAAAGCTTACAGGAAAAACTAAATCCCAAATGGAAATAACTTAAAAAGAAACTAAAACTTAAAAAGGCGTCGCAAAATTCTAAAGCACCTAAATCTTAGTCTAAAGAAAAAGCACTTAAGGAATTCTACGGCAAAGCCTAAAAATCTAGGAGTAAAAATTACTATAGCAAAAACTAAGATTAAAATTAAATATGAGCTAAAAAAAATACAAATATTACGCTACAATGATTAAAAAGGGACAAAATATAAAAATATACAAAAAGTTGTAAAAAGTACAATTTTTATAAAAATATTATTTTTGTATTATTATTTAATAAAACTACTAATTTTACAATTTAATAAAACTAATTAAACTAAAATATATAAATAAAAAGTAAAAGTAAAATTAAAACTAATAATAATAATAATAATTAGGTTTTAATAATAATAATAATTAAAAATAACCCGTAATCAATGCTTGATTAGGGTTTTTGTCCGTGTGTCAGATGGCCTCCGCGAGTCGCGGAAATTAAAGAAGAAAACCCCGCGAGTCGCGGGGTTCAGAATTTGAGCTGACAGATTTATCTTTTTACGCGTTTTTCTTTATTTATTTTTTTATTTTTTTTTATTTTCTGTTTTCTGTTTTTTTAAAATAAATAAAAGATTTTAAAATAAACTTATATTTTTATAAACTAAAATAAAAATAAAGAAACTTATAAAACTTAAATATTTAACAAAATCTTAAAAATACTTATATTTTTGTTTTTTTTTTCTTTTTATATTTTTCAATAATTAAAACGTATTTCTACAAAAGCGAATTTTTAATAAAAGTAACTAAAAATCTTTTTTTTTTTTATATTAGCGTTGCGCTTCCGGCTTTTAAGAGTTTTTCCCCGGCAGCGGCGCCAAAAATACTTGATGTCAAGCGAGGTGTATATAAAATAGTATTATTTTTAGTGCGAAAATACTATTAAATACGATACAATTTTACACAAGATATTTATTTATTTATAGAATGGATATACTTAAACCTTGCTACAACACTTATAGGCAGTGTACCTAATCGTACAGTAGTGTAGTTTTTAGTAAGTCCGGTACGTTCCACAGGGAAATCTTTAAACAAAGCTCAACGCTATATTAGTTTACTTTTATAAAAATACAAACATATATATAAGTAATATTATTATTATAAAGGGGGGTTTTTACCGTTTAATGACCGGTTTGTCGATTTTAAGACTTTAGTCGCAGTTAAAACCTAATGTAAAATATAAAATAAATACAAGACTTAAATTAAAGCGTAAAGTAAATAACGATAATGAAATTGCAAATAATAAAAATGCGATAAAATAAAATTGCGATAATTAAAAAGTACGATAATTAAAAGTGCGATTAAATAACAAATAATAAAAGTGCGATAATTAGAAGTGCAATTAAATATAAAATAAAGGAAATTAAATATGAAATAAAAGAATTATGCTTATTTAAACTTCCGTAATCATGATGTTCGACGTGTTGATTTTAATTATATGCCCATGGGTTAATTGTCCTTTGTCCTGGATTATTCAATATGTCCGTCTGGTTTTTGTCCATAACAGTCCATCAGTCATAAATATAAATTGCAAGTGTCCTTGTCAAATTATTATTATACCCGAAGTTAAATATTCCAACTAATTGGGGATTCGAATTGTAACAAGGTTTTAATACTTTGTTTAATGAATACACCAGGTTATCGACTGCGTGTAAACCAAGGTTTTACTACTTTGTTAACAATTACACCAATTACCCTTGAATGTAATTTCACCCCTGTTTTGATTATTCTAGTGGCTATTAATCCATTCCCGTGTCCGGTTAAATGAACGATTATTCGTACATATAAATACCCCGCCCATCGTGTCCGATCGAGTGTATATGGTAATTTATAGGGACGCCCAATTGTAAATCTTTATATTAACATTAACAAACTTTCATTTAATTAAACAAATATAAAGCCCATTAATAGCCCATAGTCTAATTTCCACAAGTGTCGTTCTTTTATCCAAACCCCAATTATGGTACAAAGCCCAATTACCCAATTTTAGTAATTAGCCCAACATCATGATTACTTCGTTTTAAATAAGCATAATAATAACTTAGCTACGAGACATTAATGTAAAAAGGTTGAACATAACTTACAATGATTAAAAATAGCGTAGCGTTACACGGACAGAATTTCGACTTACACCCTTACAACATTCGCTAACATAACCTTATTATTAGGATTTAAAATTAAAATTAAAATTAAAAATATAAATTATATATATATATTACGTATATATTGAGAGAGAGATTGAGAAATAAGATATGAAATTTGATCAGAATTCGGTTTGCTTTATAGCCAGACTTGATTTTTGGGGCTCCGCGACTCGCGGCAAAATGCCCTTCAAACTCCGCGAGTCGCGGAGGTAGAAATTACAGCTCACACCCTTGGAGTTTCTCTGCCGACGGTTTTATATATATATATATAATATATATATAATTAATATAATTAATTATATATTATATTATATTTATATACATAGTTAACTTGTAATTTTTAGTCCGTTGCGTCGAGCGTTAAGAGTTGACTCTAGTCCCAGTTCCGAATTTTCGAACGTCCTTGCGTACAATTTTATATTTTGTACTTTGCGTTTTGAATCTTGTACTTTTGTAATTTCGAGACGTTTCTTATCAATAATTGGAACCTTTTTGATTGTCTTTTGTTCTTTTGAGCTTTTTGGTCGTTTGCGTCTTCAATTCGTCGAATCTGTCTTTTGTCTTCACCTTTTATTATTTAAACGAATATCACTTGTAAATAGAACAATTGCAACTAAAAGCTTGTCTTTCTTGAGGAATAATGCTATGAAATATATGTTCGTTTTTAGCATTATCAGAGACTCAATATTACAGACTTTGCTTATCGTGTCAAAATTAAATAAGAATTAAGTTTAAATTTGGTCGAAAATCTCCGGGTCGTCATAGTACCTACCCGTTAAAGAAATTTCGTCCTAAATTTTGAATGAGGTCGTCATGGTTAATAATAAAAATGTTTTCATGATCATTATGAGTTGATAAATAGAGTTTTATCATCATTGAGTAATATGGATAAAACAATTCGATTAATCGAAGAGTACGAATGAAGCTATCACAAAAGAGTGAAATGAATAAATGCAGATTCGTCTTATCTGGTGACGTAGTCACGGTTGATTTCCGAAAATCAAGGAATTTAGGGAAAATTTTCGTAATAAGATTCGATTCTTCGGTAATTAAGGAAATTAGGAACCTCTTCGGTTAAATGCAATAATCTATTTTGATTGCTCTGTTGGATATTTCACTATAAATCCACCCTCTTCATTTCCTTTATATTTTGGAGTTCCATACTTTTGTTTTCTCTTCTCAACTTTAAGTCAAACGAATAATGGTCCAGAATTCATAAGTATGAAGTTTCGAATGAACATAAGGTCCTAAGAGAGAGATTGTAATAGCACGATCTTGATTGGTTAAATTACCAGAATTCAAGAGAAAAGATAGAACTTTCAGGATATTATGTTCTTGATATGTTTAGAGATTAAATAGAATGTAAGAGTCGTGTAACATGGCACATGATGACGGTATGATCTGTGAATCATCACGCTCCATTAGAAGCTCAGCATGACTTACTGTAATATAATCACGTTGATCAAGTGTCATTATATTATACTAACTCATGCTTCAGTTCCCAATACTACTTCAAAACATTCATACTTTAAACTCAAATTTTAAAGAAATTTAGAAACTAAAGTAGTTTCCTTTATGATGTAATATAGATAGCACGAAGAGATAAATGATTTTGGACGAGAATATTTATGAAAATATCTCCAGAAATATCGAAGATATTTATGATGATATTTTGGAATTTCTAAGTTCGATGGTTGATGAAGAAGGATTTTTCGCAAGATTTTAACATGAGTACGAAGCAAGATATTCGTTGAAGGTTTCATCGGATCCAGAATTACCTGGATTCTTTGAATATATGGTATGGTCCTTGTATTTGGCCTTGGTCTCCTTCATGGTTTACTCAATCTGTTTTTCAGTACCAAATTTTCTATCGAGCGTTCCTAACATTCCCTTCTTTATCATCAAACTTTTGGCCGTTTAGACCATCTACAATTTTTTTCTATTTCCTCTGCATTTAATGCTACAATATCTGAATCATCGGTTATCAATTCGAGGTGGTTTCAGGAGAATTGTGTTTTTAGATGATTAAACGCTAATGGTAATATGGTGGAATATAAAAGGTTCCCTGGTAACAATAAAAGAATGCACATATATATCAAAGTTATAATAACGTTATTTCGAACGAAAAGTTGAAGTTGACTTGCTGGAGCTGTGACAAAATTGGCTAATTTAGAATGGGATTGCAACGTTATTTTCGGTAATAACAATGCCAAAGGAGCTAACACAGATACGTGTTTAAACGTTTGCTCAGGTTTCGAGAGTTTTTAGGTGCATAACTATGTGCATCAACCTTTTCTTCCGTAGATGAAGTGCGGTTGGTTCATCCTCTCGATTGAGGTGTTTTCAAGAATCATGAAAGGTTTGAACGCATATTGTAATCGTCAAGATTCAAACGAGGTTTAAGATGAAATCAAGTGGCAAACTTGAAGAAATGTTTAGTTTCATATGTTATAATTAATATTTTAATTCATTTTAATTGTCCAATGTTAATAGTCCACAGTTGATAGTCCACATTTAGCAATTCAATAATTCATATATAGTTTACAATATTTGAATTAATTAATACGTATCGTGACCCGTGTACATGTCTCAGACTCGATCACAACTCAAAGTATATATATTATTTTAGAATCAACCTCAACCCTGTATAGCTAACTCGGTCATTACTGCATATAGAGTGTCTATGGTTATTCCAAATAATATATATAGATGCGTCGATATGATATGTCAAAACCTTGTATACGTGTCCCGATATTTAAAGTGCGTAAAACAAATAACAGAAATTAAATGACAATAATTAAAATTGCGAGAATATAAATTGCGATAATTAAATTGCGATAAATAAAATGTAATCAGTTAGCTAGGAACAGTTAGCGTGGATTCTTAACAAAATTCCTCATAGTTAATTTGTTTGTTTCTAACAAATTTTTATTTTTGTCCAATATTTTCTTCATTATGCCACTTTTTGGATTCTGATAGGTCAAAATCCAAATATGAAATTGAATGAAAATGGTTATTCTGCGATGAACGGATTCGTATCTCTGTTGATGTAAGTAGGATAGTAAATGAATGTTTAATCAGATTTGAAGAATGTACAGTGTAACTTATTAATGTGAAATCTAAATATTTCTCAGGTATTACCTACCCGTTAAAATGTTTTCACCATTAACAATTTGTACGAAAGAATTTTTAATTACAATCTTTATGAAAATATACGTACATATATATTTTCTTCAGATGTAATCATGGATTTAATGAGTTAATATGATATTAATCTCATTTGCTTTTCAGTTTGAGCTAGAATAAATAATCTCTAAGACTTTAGGGATTACATAATCGCCATGAATAACGAAGATAGTCGATGTAAAGTAGATAGAATGATAGGTAGGACGGAGATTATGCTCGTGGTACAGATGGTGATGTCGAGGCTGGTGATGTGGGTGTTGCTATCGGTGATACAAGTGTTGTTTGTGCTGAGGTTGGTGATGATGTTGGTGTAATAAGTATAGCTTGTAAATCATGCATCATTCTTGTCAGGGTTTCTATCCTACCCTCTATCATTTCTATCCACCTACTCATCTGATTCGATAGATCTTGATTCTCAATTCGAAGTTCCCTAACTTCTTCTAATATTCCCCTTCGATTGGTATTCGGAAGTAGAGGTTGAATATTTTTTGAGATTGCAGTAATGTGACCTTCGAGGCGGAATATTTTGACAAGAAGGGTGAAAACAGTGTTGCGCATAGGTTCACCGGTGAGTACATCGTTTTCTCCGATGTTATGTGGTAAGTTTGGTTCACGGTAGGGTTCACCTTCTTCATTTCTCCATCGAGTGAGTAAGTCTCGGACCCACCCTCATCTCCTCTAGAAAGAGAAATAGCTAAATGGTTGAGGCACTTCTGGATCATTGACTTCAGAGTCTTCTTTAATATACATCTCGAAATCACTTCAGGAACTAATGGAATCCAAGCTAGATGTAGGATCCATCTTACACAATCAGTTAGAAGATTTTTTATATGAAATGATTTTCGGATATCGGATGATCTTCTAATTATATAGAATATCTATACATAATTCAAAGGATCCCTTGGATTACGGAGGGAATTAAGGAATGTGTCAGATAAAGTTTAATATGATTGGATATGAATTTGTCTGTACACCATCTATGCAATAATTATAATAAGACGTGTCGAGACTGAAAATGATATGCAGATATTTTCTGACAAGAAACGATAAGCAAAACTTTTGACATTCAGACACGGTCGAAGTCCAGACTCATTAATGTATCTTAATATCTATCAGTTAGACACACTAATGCGAGGCCTGGTTCGCTAAGACCACCGCTCTGATACCACATGTAGAAACCCGTCCTAATCCATCTGGACGAATACATTATATTTGGTTACATCGCGAGGTACTTGACCTCTATATGATATATTTTACAAACATTGCATTCGTTTTAAAAAGACAAACTTTCATTTCATCGAAAGTTGACGGCATGCATACCATTTCATAATGTATCCAACTATAATTGACTTAATAATAATCTTGATGAACTCGACGACTCGAATGCAACGTCTTTTAAAATATGTCATAAATGACTCCAAGTAATATCTCTAATATGAGCAAATGCACAGCGGAAGGTTTCTTTCATACCAGAGAATAAACATGCTTTCAAGTGTCAACCAAACGGTTGGTGAGTTCATAGGTTTATCTTAAAACAATAAAATTCATCATTTTGATAGACCACAAGATTTAAATACAGTACACCTATCTCGTGTACAAAACCATTTTTCATAAGTCTTAGTAATCGTACACATATCTAGTGTAAAAAAATATCATACACATAACCTGTGTATAAAATCATTCTCTCGATACATAACATTCATTTTTCATTCATTGCTTGGCTTGGTAACCGACCTTAACATATAATGCGCATAAATAATATCCCCAAAAAACAGAACATCTCGTCTGTATAATATATAAACCTCGAAGTACTAAACACCACGCCCACTAGCTCTTCCGTCTAGTGAACATTCTGGGAGGGGGTGTTAAACCCGGTAGCTACCTTTAGGATTCGCGTGAATTAGGGCCATACCTGATTCTAATTATTAGGTTACCAAGCAATAATAATCAGGGGAAAATATTCGCAACAATTAGTGGCAATTATAACGTCCAACTAATTCAATAATAATCCACAGAACTTCTGTCTGCATAATAATTCATTCGAGGAATGTTTTGCTTGTGTCTATCTCGTCAAACATTTATAAAAGCATCTCAGTTCAAAAATATAGATTTCAAAGGCATTTAATAAAGCAGTTGTAAAACAGTTATAAAGCAGCTCATGTATTCTCAGTCCCAAAAATATAAAGAGTAAAAGGGAGCAAATGAACTCACAATGCGATATTTTGTAGTAAAAATATGCATACGACGATACTGAACAATGCAGGGTTGGCCTCGGATTCACGAACCTATATCAGGTATATATATTAACACATTGTAATCGACCAAATATATATATATATATATATATATATATATATATATATATATATATATATATATATATATATATATATATATATATATATATATATATATATATATATATATATATATATATATATATATATATATATATATATATATAGTGATATAATTGTTATATTAATAAATTATATGTTTCATTAATTAACTTAATATAGTTATTTTTATATACCCTAACTAGATAATTAATATTTATTACTGATATTACTAATACTAATGTTAATAATAATAATAATAATAATAATAATAATAATAATAATAATAATAATAATAATTTTACTACTATAAGAAATAAATATTACTATCTTTAACTAAAATAAGTGGACTTAATATGAGTCCAATCATTTTAATACTTGAAGCCCAACTAGAATAACTCAATTAGCCCAACTAGCAAATCCATTTGCAAAATCCACTTAATTCATCAATGGCCCAACAGCAGCCTAATATCGGTTTTAAATTAACAGTCCAACAGTTTTTAATTATTAGCCCAATTCAGTTTCTGCAATTATCGACCCAACAGGCCCATGCTTCTCAAGACAGCTTCTCTTGTTTTTAAAAAAAATTTGTTGTTGCCTGGTTTTGAACCCAGGACCACTAGTTTAACCAAACAGCCTTCAGACCAATGAACCATTAATTACTTCATGTATTAACTCGCGTTTTTTATTATATATCATATATAACTGTTAATCATCTTTTCTAACCTCATCATCTTTATCATTACTCATCTATATCACCATCTATAATCATAATCATGACATAATTATAATCATAAGCACAATTATAATCGTAATCATCAATCATAATTATTTCTTAATTTATTTTTATCATAATTATCTCCATCATCAATAACTTAATCCTAACATCATCATTATATCGTGAACCTATGTTTATCATCATCATCATCATCCTTATCATTTATCATTCTTTAACATTACCATATTATTATCATAATCAATTAATAATAATTATAATAATAATACTACTAATAATAATAGAAAGTAACAATAATAATATTTATTTATAAAGCTCGTACCTTTAAAAATCATAAGTTATCATAACTGGATGTCTGTGATGATATTGTCGACCCACAACAGATAAAGTATCCTAACCCAACTGTTTTAGTTCGATCATATAAGGGAAAAAACAGAAAAATAAAGATCCTAGCAGGTTTTGATCAGGGTTAGCGATGGTGGTGGTATTAGTCATAAACAGAAATATAAGTAGACAGATGCACTGTAGCATCATCTTTTTCATGTCATTAAAACCGGAAACAGGGACAGAAGTAGCGAAGTAGCAGAGACTGCACTCGCGACCGTCCCCTTCTTCTCTTCATCCGAACAGAAACAGTAACATGATAGTTGCAGTAATAGTATTAGTGAATTACAACTGGGTTTTGCAGCAACTTGCTCGATGGTGGTGATGGTTCAAGAAAAATGACGGTTAAATGATTAGAGTGGTTTCGATGTTGGTGGTTATTTTCGATAAAAATGGTGATGATGGTAGAGATGGTTGCAGTCGGATGTGGTAGTTGTTTTGTGGTGTTAACCAGCTGCAAAGACAGCCACAAAGGAAGAGGTCGATGGTGGATATATGGTGATTTACGAAGGAAGAAAACAAGTACAGAAAAGCAAGGTGATGGCGGTTTCCAAGTTAGGAGAGAGAGAGGAGAATGAGAGAGAAGGATAGAGAGGTGATAACCGGCTGTGGTGGTGTAGTGTGGTGGTCGTGACAGCGGTGTATGGTGATTCCGGTGATGGTGGCACAAGGTGGTACCGGTAGATGGTGAATGAAAATGATAAGGGTGTTTGCTTTAGTTCACAAATTAAAATAGGGTATCTATATGCAAGTCGTTAATGCATATATTTATATATATTATTTGGTGTTAGTGGTGCACTAAAATCAAAAATGGAAACAGTAATCGAATTTTTACATAAAAGATCTCATACTACATACAGTAAATTTCAATCAATAAGCAGATTCAATGAATTGTGAATATTAATATATAATAAAATAATATTAATAATAATAAACGTGCATCTTAACTAAATATCTTACCGACAGTTTTAAAAGGAATAGTATCTCGTACCCCGTTGTTAATTAGTGGCGGATAAAAGTGTTCAGAAAAATCTCATATTTTTAAATTAACTTTATTTATTTATTTTGGTCATTATGGTATAAAATTTGATCATTAACTATTAAATAAAAATTACATTAATTATTCACTCCCAATCCTAAGTAAAATATAAAAAGTTTTAAAATTTAATAAATAGCTCCTAAATACATTTTTACTAAGCCTATAATTTATAAAACCCATTTTTGGATCATCGTTTATTTTAAAATAATATAAGTTCCTTTTTAATTCGTTTACTATCAATTTGATGACAAATGAGCGTTTTCGTCGTTTACTAAATAACTTCGAAATTACTTATATATATATAACATACTTTATATATTCACTTTTATAATAAATTTTAATATATTTTATATTAATTTACATATTTATTTATAACAATTTGTATATTGTATATAATAGTTTATTAACATTCTTATGCATAATTATTTATATTTACTTATTTATATATATTTATCTATTTACAAATAATGGTTCGTGAGTCGTCGAAAATGGTCGAAGTCAGATGATTTCATAAAACAAATTTAAAATTTTGAGACTCAATATTACAGACTTTGCTTATCGTGTCAAAATTAAATAAGAATTAAGTTTAAATTTGGTCAGAATTCTCCGGGTCGTCACAGTGACCGCACAAACCGAGCCATCGTGAATACGCGCAAACAGATATTCACTACCACCACCACATAGTATAACCGAGGATGGCCGTACAACCCGAGCCTTAGTGAATCCGTGATAGTACTCCAAATGAACATATTTTAGTAGCAATATCCTCCCAATATGTAAATTATTTAGTTGTAATTTTCCTATTGTAAGTTGTAATCGTTTATATTAAATAAGTGCGAAGACAAAAGGCGAAAACGAAGATTTGAAGACACAAACGTCCAAAAAGCTCAAATGTACAAGATACAATTCAAAAGGTTCAATTTATTGATGAGAAACGTCTAAAAATGACAAGAGTACAAGTTACAAAACGCAAAGTACTCGATATAAAATAGTACGCAAGGACGTTCGAAAATCCGGAATCGGGACATGAGTCAACTATCAACGTCCGACGCAACGGACTAAAAATTACAAGTCTACTATGCACAAGAATATAATATAATATATAAATAATTATATTAATTATTTATATTTTATATTTATATATAAATTATGTCGACAAGCAAGGTTCCAAAATTATGTGAGCTGGATTTTCAAACTCCACGACTCGCGGAGTTTGCAGGCTTAAAACTCCACGACTCGCGGAGCTGTCAGAAATCAAAACGCCTATAAAAGGCCATGCATTCTGCCGAGTAAAAATATAATAAATAATAATAATAATACTCTGTAATAAATAAATAAATAAATAAATATATATATAATATATATAGTATAGGGTAGTTTTATATTAGATTAGTTCGAGTTATGTAAAGGTTATTTTACGGGTTTTTGAAGTCGAAATTCTGTCCGTGTAACACTACGCGATAAGTACTCAATGTAAGTTATGTTCTCCTTTTTAAATTAATGTCTCGTAACTAAGTTGTTATAATACTTATTTAAATTGAAGTAATCGTGATGTTGGGCTAAATATTAAAAATGGGGTAATTGGGCTTTGTACCATAATTGGGGTTTGGACAAAAGAACGACACTTGTGAAAATTAGACTATGGGCTATTAATGGGTTTTATATTAACTAAACAATAACTTGTTAATTTAATATACAAACTTATAATTTGATGTATTTATATATAACCACATAGGCTTGACTGGGTACGGTGGGCGGGATATCTATAAATACCAATAATTATTCATTTTACCGGACACGGAACTGGATTAATAGTTAATAGACTTGTTGAAACAGGGGTAATTACATTCAAGGGTAATTGGTGTAATTGTTAACAAAGTAGTAAAACCTTGGTTTACACGCAGTCGATAACCTGGTGTATTCATTAAACAAAGTATTAAAACCTTGTTACAATTCGAATCCCCAATTAGTTGGAATATTTGACTTCAGGAATATGAATAATTTGACGAAGGCTTTCGCTCTTTATATTTATGACTGATGGACTGTTATGGACAAAAACTAGACAGACATATCAAATAATCCAGGACAAAGGACAATTAACCCATGGGAATAAACTAAAAATCAACACGTCAAACATCATGATTACGGAAGTTTAAATAAGCATAATATATTTTATTTCATATTTCCTCGTACTTTTATTTATTGTCATTTTAATTATTGTTATTTATTTTATATTGTTATTTAAATATCGTCATTTACTGTACGCTTCGCTTAAAATATAAATCGACAAACCGGTCATTAAACGGTAAACCCCCTTTTATATATTATTATATATAATTATATATATTTTGTACAAATATAGTTGTTTAAAAATATAGTGTGCAATAAGCCCGCTCCCTGTGGAACGAACCGGACTTCCTAAAAACTATACTACTCTACGATTAGGTACGCTGCCTATAGTGTTGTAGCAAGGTTTAGGTATATCCCATCTGTAAATAATTAAAACTTGTGTAACTATTTCGTACCCCCACGCTACGACATCAAGTTTTTGGCGCCGCTGCCGGAGACTCGGCGAAACGCTATATTTTTAATTTATTTTTGTATAAATATATTTATATATATTTTTAGAAAAACAATATAAAATTTAAAAAAAACACGTTTTTCAAACTCCACGACTCGCGGAGTTTGCAGGCTTAAAACTCCACGACTCGCGGAGCCACCCTGACAGGCGCACCCAGGAACCCTACTTCGCATTTATTACGGAATAATATTAATTATTATTATTTTAAAACCCTAATTAGGTTTAATTAATTTAATATTTAATTTTTAGTTTTAATTAAATTTGTAATAATTACTTTTAATTAGTTTTATTATATATAAAAATTAATACTTTTATAAAATACAAATATAAAAATAATATTTTTATAAAAATTGTACTTTTTACAACTTTAAGTTTATTTTTATATTTTGTATTTTTTTTAGTGTAATATTTGTATCTTTATTGTTCGTAGCTAGTTTTAAGTTCTAGTATTTTGCCGTAGCTTATTTTTATTTTTAGATTTTTAGGCTTTGCCGTGAAATCCCTTAAGTGCTATTTCTTTAGACTAAGATTTAGGTGCTTTAGAATTTTGCGACGATTTTAAAATTTTAGTGCCTTTTAAGTCACGACTCGCTACTTTCTTATTTTTATTTTTCGACGTTTTTCGGCGCACATTCTTTTTCTTTCTTATTTCTCGACGCTTTAGTTTTTAGGACTTAGAAATTTTCTCTATTTCTTATCTAATATCTCAAACGGAAAGAAAAATTATTTAAGTGGTTAAATTAATGGACGTTGACAATTTTCTGCTTCGTAGTAATAGTTGGATTTGTTAGTGGCTGAGTTGTGAGCTTCCGATTTAAAGGGTTATGGCTCCCTGCTGCATCTTTTGGCTATTCGAAACGTGGGTAAAAGTAGAAAAGTCTATTAATTGGACAACTTATATAAGTTTTTCTATTTTTATAACTAATAGGATAATTAGTAAATGCACCACATTGTAGCTAAAATTTGTCCATCGCAATAAAATGGAAAATTTTGAAAACAAGGCTATGGAAACTCTTTTTGATATCCAAAATCAATTAAATCAATACTCTCAAATGGGTATTGATGACAATTCGTTCGGTCAATCTTGGATCACGAATGACGAAACAATAACTGGTTGTGAAATCTGTGGAGATTATCACTCAACATGGGAATGTTATTATTACGTTCCTATGGAAAATTACGCACCCACGGAACCTGAATGGAATGATTATGAAGAATACAATTCAAATTGGGATTATTCCCAAGAATATTTCTAAACTCAACAACCAGTAGACGAGGAAAATTACGTGTCTGAAAATTTATTAGACAATATGAAAATCAAACTCGAAGAACTCAATGCTCAAAATGAACAAATGAGAGAGTTTGTAAACCGGCAAACTGAAACTCTATCAGACTACACACCTGTTGATCTGAGGAGTCGTGTGCAAGAAAATCTCATATCATCGAATTTTGATGAATTCGAGAGCTCCAAAATCACCAATTATCCCGATGATACTTTTTATTCAGCTTTAGCAATTTCACAACATATCGACACATTAGCCTCAACCGACGAAATCATCGATCCATCTATGGATGAAGAAGAAGTAAGGATGACAAATTGGTACTCTTGGGAAAACGATAACATTAAAAATTTTACCCCCGAGACCAAAATGGTGGGACCGATAAGTACCGTTAATGAAGAAGAATTTGCTTCAATCCAGCCATAACCTTCCAACCCAATATTCTCAATAGACGAGTCATCTACCAAAGATGAACTATAAGCTGTAATAGATATTGACACCTCGAATTTCACCCAATTGGGTAATAGAGGTGAAAACTTTGATTCCGAGAATGAACGAAATGAAGTGTTAGGAATTGTCCACCCTATAGAAATATGTATGTCGGTGTATATCGATCCATTTGACCAAGAACCAGAAAAGAGACATATCCATTTACTAAAAGCTACACTTAAAAAAGAATTAAGTAGTGATATTCGGGTGGGTCTAAACTTTAAACTCATTGATATATTTTATACCACCAGAGATGTAAATAACTGGCTCACTATTTTAATTCGTGGAACTTATTCTACCGACTTCACATGTCGTCAGCTAAGTGTGGGGAAGTCTAACCCCACTTAACGTTAAATTAGGGGTTCGGGTTAGTGCATAACTCGTTAATAAAAATGCATGATTAGGGTAAAAGACGCTTTTTCAAATATTAGTAAACAGTTCAGAAAAGCAGCCGTTTTTAAAAAAAAGCATGTGTGATAAAACAAGAAGGAATGAACGATGAAGCGCGCCATCTATCATTCGACGAGCTTTGTAATTACAAACTGGGTATTTTTAAACACTTTTCTACACTTATCACCCTCGTGAATTTATAATTATAGTCTGATTTCATGCAAATGAGGGCATTGCATGATCTCAAGTGTGGGGAAAGGTTATAAATTCTCTCGGGTTTGCACTTAAGTTTATTTGCCAAATTTTGTGAAAATTTTAAAAATTTTCAAATAAATGAATTCAAAATCATGTTTATACATATTTATGAACGATGAAAATTAGGTGTTAATACCGAAATTATCGTTACCTCGGAAAGGACATAAATTGAGAAACACCCTAAAACGATTAAATTCATTTAAAATGGAATAAAGGAGAATAAAAAGGCAAAGAAAGAAACTAAGTGTGGGGAGAATGTACCAAATTATTCAATTAAAAACTATCTATCACATGTTTCTGTAAAATTATTGCAGGTACTTTTGTTTTGGACGATTTTAATCAGTTTTACCCTATTTACTGTAATATATTTGAAAGAAAATATGGATCTACACGTTGAATCAATTCCATCATTAAAAGGAAGTAAAGTCTTCCGAAAAAGACACGCGCTTCTTGATTTAGGTCATGAAGTTGTTGTCCAGACCAGCTGTAGGTTGACGAAAAATCTAGAAAAGTCATCACTAAAATCAGCAGGAAATCCACGGACCTCAGCATCAAACAGGGTCTCCAGGTGGTCAGATTTATCCTAACCATGAGAAGGATTTATCTCGTACAATGGGGGGCACCGTGCAAATTAGCTTGATAAGACTAATGAATCAGATCCCCAGAAAGGATAATCTCCTTAAAGATTAAAAATCAGCTTTTAAGACTGATATTACTCAATCCTTGAGATTGACCTTAAAGATTGAGAATTCAAACTCATGGAATTCAATGATATCTAAACTCGAGCTTGAACGAGAAAATATTTTGATCAAAATTACAAACCGATTTGTTTTCTGAAAACCCATTTTTAATGCGTTCATTACCATTGAACGTAAAATCCTAGGAATTCACCTGGAATTCATTAGGTCACCTGAACCAAATCGGGTGTCAACCGTAAGAACGGTGGTTGCATAGCATGGTCGGAGACAGGACCTTGTGCCAGACCGAAAAAATTATAGGATGATCTTACTATTGCTCCTATAAAGGATAGTAATAGCATCCGACATGTTTTTGGACCATAATCAAATGCATGTCATTAGACATTGCCTTAACAGTTTCTTGTTCATCGCTTTTCTTTACAACCGGACGGTAGTTTGCCGAAAGGTAATATACGGGACAAGTAAACTGGACGTGTTGCTTTCCTAATACAAGATTAGCAAGTGGGTAACACAAAACCACAAGTGTTGAGCTAAAATTTTCAAATCTGAAACCCACACAACCCACAAAAATATTTTGCAAACACCGGTGAAGGGTTATTCCGAAAAACTTGTCTAGGGTAAAAGCTAGATTGAATTTTCAAAAGATCAAATGTTTTCATAAAGATCCAATTTTCTAACGGATCTAAATTTTCATAGTCATGTGGGATTGTAAACCGCCTTTCAAATGTGCACTTTGCTTTGGAAACTGAAAGTAAATCGGCTATTTGATTGCAAGTGTCGTTGACCTAAACCCGAGGCAACTGTGGATGACACACCCACCTTTAACCATGGTTCTATCGTTACTATCATTGTTTATACCGCCATCTCAAAATCACTGATGTATAAAGTGTGAAGAATAAAGAAGTGATTCGTGTGATGTATTATATTATTTCAAGTTATGTATTGCTTGAGGACAAGCAACGTTCAAGTGTGGGGATATTTGATAGTACTCCAAATGAACATATATTTAGTAGCAATATCCTCCCAATATGTAAATTATTTAGTTGTAATTTTCCTATTGTAAGTTGTAATCATTTATATTAAATAAGTGCAAAGACAAAAGGCGAAAACGAAGATTTGAAGACACAAACGTCCAAAAAGCTCAAATGTACAAGATACAATTCAAAAGGTTCAATTTATTGATGAGAAACGTCTAAAAATGACAAGAGTACAAGTTACAAAACGCAAAGTACACGATATAAAATAGTACGCAAGGACGTTCGAAAATCCGGAATCGGGACATGAGTCAACTATCAACGCCCGACGTAACGGACTAAAAATTACAAGTCTACTATGCACAAGAATATAATATAATATATAAATAATTATATTAATTATTTATATTTTATATTTATATATAAATTATGTCGACAAGCAAGGTTCCAAAAATATGTGAGCTGGATTTACAAACTCCACGACTCGCGGAGTTTGCAGGCTTAAAACTCCACGACTCGCGGAGCTATCAGAAATCAAAACGCCTATAAAAGGCCATGCATTCTGCCGAGTAAAAATATAATAAATAATAATAATAATAATACTCTGTAATAAATAAATAAATAAATATATATAAAATATATATAGTATAGGGTAGTTTTATATTAGATTAGTTCGGGTTATGTAAAGGTTATTTTACGGGTTTTTGAAGTCGAAATTCTGTCCGTGTAACACTACGCGATAAATACTCAATGTAAGTTATGTTCTCCTTTTTAAATTAATGTCTCGTAACTAAGTTGTTATTATGCTTATTTAAATTGAAGTAATCGTGATGTTGGGCTAAATATTAAAAATGGGGTAATTGGGCTTTGTACCATAATTGGGGTTTGGACAAAAGAACGACACTTGTGGAAATTAGACTATGGGCTATTAATGGGTTTTATATTAACTAAACAATACCTTGTTAATTTAATATACAAACTTATAATTTGACGTATTTATATATAACCACATAGGCTTGACTGGGTACGGTGGGCGGGATATCTATAAATACCAATAATTATTCATTTTACCGGACACGGAACTGGATTAATAGTTAATAGACTTGTTGAAACAGGGGTAATTACATTCAAGGGTAATTGGTGTAATTGTTAACAAAGTAGTAAAACCTTGGTTTACACGCAGTCGATAACCTGGTGTATTCATTAAACAAAGTATTAAAATCTTGTTACAATTCGAATCCCCAATTAGTTGGAATATTTGACTTCGGGAATAAGAATAATTTGACGAAGGCTTTCGCTCTTTATATTTATGACTGATGGACTGTTATGGACAAAAACCAGAAAGACATATCAAATAATCCAGGACAAAGGACAATTAACCCATGGGAATAAACTAAAAATCAACACGTCAAACATCATGATTACGGAAGTTTAAATAAGCATAATATATTTTATTTCATATTTCCTCGTACTTTTATTTATTGTCATTTTAATTATTGTTATTTATTTTATATTGTTATTTAAATATCGTCATTTACTGTACGCTTCGCTTAAAATATAAATCGACAAACCGGTCATTAAACGGTAAACCCCCTTTTATATATTATTATATATAATTATATATATTTTGTACAAATATAGTTGTTTAAAAATATAGTGTGCAATAAGCCCGCTCCCTGTGGAACGAACCGGACTTCCTAAAAACTATACTACTCTACGATTAGGTACGCTGCCTATAGTGTTGTAGCAAGGTTTAGGTATATCCCATCTGTAAATAATTAAAACTTGTGTAACTATTTCGTACCCCCACGCTACGACATCAAGTTTTTGGCGCCGCTGCCGGAGACTCGTGAAATGTCCCGTTCTTATTGATTAAAAACGTTCCATATTAATTGATTTCGTTGCGAGGTTTTGACCTCTATATGAGACGTTTTTCAAAGGCTGCATTCATTTTAAAACAAACCATAACCTTTATTTCATCAATAAATGTTTAAAAAGCTTTACGTAGATTATCAAATAATGATAATCTAAAATATCCTGTTTACACACGACCATTACATAATGGTTTACAATACAAATATGTTACAATAAAATAAGTTTCTTGAATGCAGTTTTTACACAATATCATACAAGCATGGACTCCAAATCTCGTCCTTATTTAAGTATGCGACAGCGGAAGTCTTAATAATCACCTGAGAATAAACATGCTTAAAACGTCAACAAAAATGTTGGTGAGTTATAGGTTTAACCTATATATATCAAATCATAATAATAGACCACAAGATTTCATATTTCAATACACATCCCATACATAGAGGTAAAAATCATTCATATGGTGAACACCTGGTAACCGACATTAACAAGATGCATATATAAGAATATCCCCATCATTCCGGGACACCCTTCGGATATGATATAAATTTCGAAGTACTAAAGCATCCGGTACTTTGGATGGGGTTTGTTAAGCCCAATAGATCTATCTTTAGGATTCGCGTCAATTAGGGTGTCTGTTCCCTAATTCTTAGATTACCAGACTTAATAAAAAGGGGCATATTCGATTTCGATAATTCAACCATAGAATGTAGTTTCACGTACTTGTGTCTATTTTGTAAATCATTTATAAAACCTGCATGTATTCTCATCCCAAAAATATTAGATTTTAAAAGTGGGACTATAACTCACTTTCACAGATTTTTACTTCGTCGGGAAGTAAGACTTGGCCACTGGTTGATTCACGAACCTATAACAATATATACATATATATCAAAGTATGTTCAAAATATATTTACAACACTTTTAATATATTTTGATGTTTTAAGTTTATTAAGTCAGTTGTCCTCGTTAGTAACCTACAACTAGTTGTCCACAATTAGATGTACAGAAATAAATCGATAAATATTATCTTGAATCAATCCATGACCCAGTGTATACGTATCTCAGTATTGATCACAACTCAAACTATATATATTTTGGAATCAACCTCAACCCTGTATAGCTAACTCCAACATTCACATATAGAGTGTCTATGGTTGTTCCGAAATATATATAGATGTGTCGACATGATAGGTCGAAACATTGTATACGTGTCTATGGTATCTCAAGATTACATAATATACAATACAAGTTGATTAAGTTATGGTTGGAATAGATTTGTTACCAATTTTCACGTAGCTAAAATGAGAAAAATTATCCAATCTTGTTTTACCCATAACTTCTTCATTTTAAATCCGTTTTGAGTGAATCAAATTGCTATGGTTTTATATTGAACTCTATTTTATGAATCTAAACAGAAAAAGTATAGGTTTATAGTCGGAAAAATAAGTTACAAGTCGTTTTTGTAAAGGTAATCATTTCAGTCGAAAGAACGACGTCTAGATGACCATTTTAGAAAACATACTTCCACTTTGAGTTTAACCATAATTTTTGGATATAGTTTCATGTTCATAATAAAAATCATTTTCTCAGAATAACAACTTTTAAATCAAAGTTTATCATAGTTTTTAATTAACTAACCCAAAACAGCCCGCGGTGTTACTACGACGGCGTAAATCCGGTTTTACGGTGTTTTTCGTGTTTCCAGGTTTTAAATCATTAAGTTAGCATATCATATAGATATATAACATGTGTTTAGTTGATTTTAAAAGTCAATTTAGAAGGATTAACTTTTGTTTGCGAACAAGTTTAGAATTAACTAAACTATGTTCTAGTGATTACAAGTTTAAACCTTCGAATAAGATAGCTTTATATGTATGAATCGAATGATGTTATGAACATCATTACTACCTTAAGTTCCTTGGATAAACCTACTGGAAAAGAGAAAAATGGATCTAGCTTCAACGGATCCTTGGATGGCTCGAAGTTCTTGAAGCAGAATCATGACACGAAAACAAGTTCAAGTAAGATCATCACTTGAAATAAGATTGTTATAGTTATAGAAATTGAACCAAAGTTTGAATATGATTATTACCTTGTATTAGAATGATAACCTACTGTAAGAAACAAAGATTTCTTGAGTTTGGATGATCACCTTACAAGATTGGAAGTGAGCTAGCAAACTTGAAAGTATTCTTGATTTTATGAAACTAGAACTTTTGGAATTTATGAAGAACACTTAGAACTTGAAGATAGAACTTGAGAGAGATCAATTAGATGAAGAAAATTGAAGAATGAAAGTGTTTGTAGGTGTTTTTGGTCGTTGGTGTATGGATTAGATATAAAGGATATGTAATTTTGTTTTCATGTAAATAAGTCATGAATGATTACTCATATTTTTGTAATTTTATGAGATATTTCATGCTAGTTGCCAAATGATGGTTCCCACATGTGTTAGGTGACTCACATGGGCTGCTAAGAGCTGATCATTAGAGTTTATATACCAATAGTACATACATCTAAAAGCTGTGTATTGTACGAGTACGAATACGGGTGCATACGAGTAGAATTGTTGATGAAACTGAACGAGGATGTAATTGTAAGCATTTTTGTTAAGTAGAAGTATTTTGATAAGTGTATTGAAGTCTTTCAAAAGTGTATGAATACATATTAAAACACTACATGTATATACATTTTAACTGAGTCGTTAAGTCATCGTTAGTCGTTACATGTAAATGTTGTTTTGAAACCTTTAGGTTAACGATCTTGTTAAATGTTGTTAACCCAATATTTATAATATCAAAAGAGATTTTAAATTATTATATTATCATGATATTATGATGTACGAATATCTCTTAATATGATATATATACATTAAATGTCGTTACAACGATAATCGTTACATATATGTCTCGTTTCAAAATCATTAAGTTAGTAGTCTTGTTTTTACATATGTAGTTCATTGTTAATATACTTAATGATATGTTTACTTATAATAATATCATGTTAACTATATATATAACCATATATATGTCATCATATAGTTTTTACAAGTTTTAACGTTCGTGAATCACCGGTCAACTTGGGTGGTCAATTGTCTATATGAAACCTATTTCAATTAATCAAGTCTTAACAAGTTTGATTGCTTAACATGTTGGAAACATTTAATCATGTAAATATCAATCTCAATTAATATATATAAACATGGAAAAGTTCGGGTCACTACAGTACCTACCCGTTAAATAAATTTCGTCCCGAAATTTTAAGCAGTTGGAGGTGTTGACGTATCTTCTGGAAATAAATGTGGGTATTTCTTCTTCATCTGATCTTCACGCTCCCAGGTGAACTCGGGTCCTCTACGAGCATTCCATCGAACCTTAACAATTGGTATCTTGTTTTGCTTAAGTCTCTTAACCTCACGTTCCATTATTTCG
The DNA here is from genome assembly GCF_046630445.1 of Rutidosis leptorrhynchoides. Classification (NCBI taxonomy): domain Eukaryota; kingdom Viridiplantae; phylum Streptophyta; class Magnoliopsida; order Asterales; family Asteraceae; genus Rutidosis; species Rutidosis leptorrhynchoides. The sequence continues at coordinate 43,956,027 of NC_092340.1, forward strand.
ACGGGTTCTTCGATGAATTGAAGTTTTTCGTTGATTTAGATTTCATCTAACGGAATAGTGAGATCTTCTTTAGCAAAACATTTCTTCAAATTCGAGATGTGGAAAGTGTTATGTACAGCCGCGAGTTGTTGAGGTAACTCAAGTCGGTAAGCTACTGGTCCGACACGATCAATAATCTTGAATGGTCCAATATACCTTGGATTTAATTTCCCTCGTTTACCAAATCGAACAACGCCTTTCCAAGGTGCAACTTTAAGCATGACCATCTCTCCAATTTCAAATTCTATATCTTTTCTTTTAATGTCAGCGTAGCTCTTTTGTCAACTTTGGGCGGTTTTCAACCGTTGTTGAATTTGGATGATCTTCTCGGTAGTTTCTTGTATAATCTCTGAACCCGTAATCTGTCTATCCCCCACTTCACTCCAACAAATCGGAGACCTGCACTTTCTACCATAAAGTGCTTCAAACGGCGCCATCTCAATGCTTGAATGGTAGCTGTTGTTGTAAGAAAATTCTGCTAACGGTAGATGTCGATCCCAACTGTTTCCGAAATCAATAACACATGCTCGTAGCATGTCTTCAAGCGTTTGTATCGTCCTTTCGCTCTGCCCATCAGTTTGTGGATGATAGGCAGTACTCATGTCTAGACGAGTTCCTAATGCTTGCTGTAATGTCTGCCAGAATCTTGAAATAAATCTGCCATCCCTATCAGAGATAATAGAGATTGGTATTCCATGTCTGGAGACGACTTCCATCAAATACAGTCGTGCTAACTTCTCCATCTTGTCATCTTCTCTTATTGGCAGGAAGTGTGCTGACTTGGTGAGACGGTCAACTATTACCTAAATAGTATCAAAACCACTTGCAGTCCTTGGCAATTTAGTGATGAAATCCATGGTAATGTTTTTCCATTTCCATTCCGGGATTTCGGGTTGTTGAAGTAGACCTGATGGTTTCTGATGCTCAGCTTTGACCTTAGAACACGTCAAACATTCTCCTACGTATTTAGCAACATCGGCTTTCATACCCGGCCACCAAAAATGTTTCTTGAGATCCTTGTACATCTTCCCCGTTCCAGGATGTATTGAGTATCTGGTTTTATGAGCTTCTCTAAGTACCATTTCTCTCATATCTCCAAATTTTGGTACCCAAATCCTTTCAGCCCTATACCGGGTTCCGTCTTCCCGAATATTAAGATGCTTCTCCGATCCTTTGGGTATTTCATCCTTTAAATTTCCCTCTTTTAAAACTCCTTGTTGCGCCTCCTTTATTTGAGTAGTAAGGTTATTATGAATCATTATATTCATAGATTTTACTCGAATGGGTTCTCTGTCCTTCCTGCTCAAGGCATCGGCTACCACATTTGCCTTCCCCGGGTGGTAACGAATCTCAAAGTCGTAATCATTTAATAATTCAATCCACCTACGCTGCCTCATATTCAGTTGTTTCTGATTAAATATGTGTTGAAGACTTTTGTGGTCAGTATATATAATACTTTTGACCCATATAAGTAGTGCCTCCAAGTCTTTAATGCAAACACAACCGCGCCTAATTCCAAATCATGCGTCGTATAATTTTGTTCGTGAATCTTAAATTGTCTAGACGCATAAGCAATCACCTTCGTTCGTAGCATTAATACACAACCGAGACCTTGCTTTGATGCGTCACAATAAATCACAAAATCATCATTTCCTTCAGGCAATGACAATATAGGTGCCGTAGTTAGCTTTTTCTTCAATAACTGAAACGCTTTCTCTTGTTCATCATTCCATTCAAATTTCTTCCCTTTATGCGTTAATGCAGTCAAGGGTTTTGCTATTCTGGAAAAGTCTTGGATGAACCTTCTGTAGTAACCAGCTAGTCCTAAAAACTGGCGTATGTGTTTCGGAGTTTTCGGGATTTCCCACTTTTCAACAGTTTCTATCTTTGCCGGATCCACCTTAATACCTTCTTTGTTCACTATGTGACCGAGGAATTGAACTTCTTCCAACCAAAATGCACACTTTGAAAACTTAGCGCACAATTCTTCCTTCCTCAATACTTCTAACACCTTTCTCAAATGTTCACCGTGTTCTTGGTCATTCTTTGAGTAAATAAGTATGTCATCAATGAAAACAATGACAAACTTATCAAGGTATGGTCCACACACTCGGTTCATAAGGTCCATGAACACAGCTGGTGCATTAGTTAAACCAAACGGCATGACCATAAACTCGTAATGACCGTAACGTGTTCTGAAAGCAGTCTTTGGAATATCATCTTCTTTCACCCGCATTTGATGATACCCGGAACGTAAGTCAATCTTTGAATAAATAGACGAGCCTTGTAGTTGATCAAATAAGTCGTCTATTCTCGGTAGTGGGTAGCGGTTCTTGATGGTAAGTTTGTTCAACTCTCGGTAGTCGATACACAACCTGAATGTACCATCTTTCTTCTTGACAAACAAAACAGGAGCTCCCCACGGTGATGTGCTTGGTCGAATGAAACCACGCTCTAAAAGTTCTTGTAATTGGCTTTGCAGTTCTTTCATCTCGCTGGGTGCGAGTCTGTAAGGAGCACGAGCTATTGGTGCAGCTCCTGGTACAAGATCTATTTGAAATTCAACAGATCGATGTGGGGGTAATCCCGGTAATTCTTTCGGAAATACATCGGGAAATTCTTTTGCAATGGGAACATCATTGATGCTCTTTTCTTCAGTTTGTACTTTGGGAACATCATTGATGCTCTTTTCTTCAGTTTGTACTTTCTCGACGTGTGCTAGAACAGCATAGCAACCTTTTCTTATTAGTTTTTGTGCCTTCAAATTACTAATAAGATGTAGCTTCGTGTTGCCCTTTTCTCCGTACACCATTAAGGGTTTTCCTTTTTCTCGTATAATGCGAATTGCATTTTTGTAACAGACGATCTCTGCTTTCACTTCTTTCAACCAGTCCATACCGATTATCACATCAAAACTCCCTAACTCTACTGGTATCAAATCAATCTTAAATGTTTCGCTAACCAGTTTAATTTCTCGATTCCGACATATATTATCTGCTGAAATTAATTTACCATTTGCTAATTCGAGTAAAAATTTACTATCCAAAGGCGTCAATGGACAACTTAATTTAGCACAAAAATCTCTACTCATATAGCTTCTATCCGCACCCGAATCAAATAAAACGTAAGCAGATTTATTGTCAATAAGAAACGTACCCGTAACAAGCTCCGGGTCTTCCTGTGCCTCTGCCGCATTAATATTGAAAACTCTTCCGCGGCCTTGTCCATTCGTGTTCTCCTGGTTCGGGCAATTTCTAATAATGTGGCCCGGTTTTCCACATTTATAACAAACTACATTGGCATAACTTGCTCCGACACTACTTGCTCGGCCATTACTCATTCCGACACCATTTGTTCCTTTCGTTCTATTAACCCCTGGTCCGTAGACCTCACACTTCGCCGCGCTATGACCATTTCTTTTACACTTGTTGCAAAATTTGGTGCAGAACCCCGAGTGATACTTTTCACACCTTTGGCATAGCTGCTTCTGATTGTTGTTGTTGTTGCGGTTATTATTGTTGTTGAGATGATTGTTGTAGTTGCTGTTGCTGTTGTTGCTGTTGTTGTTGTTGTTGTTGTTGGGCCGTTTGTTGTAGTTGCGATTGATGTTGCGATTATTGGGATAATTGTTGCGATTGCTGTTGTTGTTGTATTGGTGATTCTTATCACCGTTTTCCTCCCACTTTCTTTTGACTTGCTTCATATTGGCCTCTTCAGCAGTCTGTTCTTTAATTCTTTCTTCAATCTGGTTCACTAGTTTGTGAGCCATTCTACATGCCTGTTGTATGGAGGCGGGCTCGTGTGAACTTATATCTTCTTGGATTCTTTCCGGTAATCCTTTCACAAACGCGTCGATCTTCTCTTCCTCATCTTCGAATGCTCCCGGACACAATAGGCACAATTCTGTGAATCGTCTTTCGTACGTGGTAATATCAAATCCTTGGGTTCGTAACCCTCTAAGTTCTGTCTTGAGCTTATTGACCTCGGTTCTGGGACGGTACTTCTCGTTCATCAAGTGCTTGAATGCTGACCACGGTAGTGCGTACGCATCGTCTTGTCCCACTTGCTCTAGATAGGTATTCCACCATGTTAACGCAGAACCTGTGAAGGTATGCGTAGCGTACTTCACTTTGTCCTCTTCAGTACACTTACTTATGGCAAACACCGATTCGACCTTCTCGGTCCACCGTTTCAATCCGATCGGTCCTTCGGTTCCATCAAATTCCAAAGGTTTGCAGGCAGTGAATTCTTTGTAGGTGCATCCTACACGATTTCCTGTACTGCTAGATCCAAGGTTATTATTGGTATGTAGCGCAGCCTGTACTGCGGCTATGTTTGAAGCTAGAAAAGTACGGAATTCCTCTTCATTCATATTCACGGTGTGTCGAGTAGTCGGTGCCTTTTCCTTCAAAATAGTCAAATGGAACAAGTTAATCATACAGAATATTAAGAGTAGTTAATAGTATTTCGTAGCATAATATGAACTCATTTATAAAAGCTTTTTCTTCATATTAGCGTTTTATAAGTTTAAATTCGGGTAGTACCTACCCGTTAAGTTCATACTTAGTAGCTAATATACAATTCAACTACTACAATTCTATATGAAAAACTGATTATAATAATATTTCGCGTTCAAACTTTTATACAATATTTTACAAACTTACAATACCGCTTATTTTACATAAAGCATGAAATATAGCACACAATAACTTTGATACAAGATAGTTGTGAAGATAATTCTAGCTAGCACACAAGTCGTTTAGCAAAGGCAATAAAGACACGTAATTCATACGTCCAGAAACAAGTCATGCATTCTGGTTTTACTAGGATTACTTCCCATCCTTGGTCTTGTGGAACATAACCGTTATGGCCGTTGATAAGACATCGTGTTGTAACGTCATCAAAAGGACGAGGGTTACGTAATGTCCAACAGTCCCGTAACAATCTAAAAACCTCATTTCTTACCCCAATTACCGACTCCGTCACTTGTGGGAACGTTTTGTTTAATAGTTGTAGCCCGATGTTCTTGTTCTCACTTTGGTGAGAAGCGAACATTACTAATCCGTAAGCATAACATGCTTCTTTATGTTGCATGTTAGCCGCTTTTTCTAAATCATGAAGTCCAATATTCGGATATATTGAGTCAAAATAATTTCTTAACCCATTGCGTAAAATAGCATTTGGGTTCCCCGCAATATATGCGTCAAAGTAAACACATCGTAACTTATGGGTTTCCCAATGTGATATCCCCCATCTTTCAAACGAAAGTCTCTTATAAACCAAGACATTCTTGGAACGTTCTTCGAATGTCTTACAAACTGATCTCGCCTTAAATAGTTGTGCCGAGGAATTCTGACCGACTCTAGACAAGATTTCATCAATCATGTCTCCGGGTAGGTCTCTTAAAATATTGGGTTGTCTATCCATTTTGTGTTTTTAAACTGTAAAATAGACAAGAGTTAGATTCATAAAAAAAATACTTATTAATACAAGCAATTTTTTACATATATCATAAAGCATAAGCACACTATATTACATATATTACACCACACGAATACAACTATCTTATTCCGACTCGCTTGTTTCTTCTTCTTCGGTTTTGGTTCGTTTTGCCAAGTTTCTAGGGATATATGATGTTCCCCCAATACGAGCCGTAATTTTCCACATTGGTTTAGAAAAACTTGGTGGTTTAGAGGTTCCCGGGTCATTGTTACAACTTAAGGACTTCGGGGGTTGACGATACATATAAACTTCATCGGGGTTGGAATTAGATTTCTCTATTTTTATGCCCTTTCCCTTATTATTTTCTTTTGCCTTTTTAAATTCAGTTGGGGTAATTTCTATAACATCATCGAAATTCTCGTCGGAATCCGATTCATCGGAGAATTGGTAATCCTCCCAATATTTTGCTTCCTTGGCGGAAACACCATTGGTCATAATTAACCTTGGTCGGTTGGTTGAGGATTTTCTTTTACTTAACCGTTTTATTATTTCCCCCACCGGTTCTATTTCTTCATCCGGTTCCGATTCTTCTTCCGGTTCCGATTCTTCTTCCGGTTCCGACTCTTCTTCCGGTTCCTCTTCGGGAACTTGTGAATCAGTCCACGAATCATTCCAATTTACATTTGACTCTTCATTATTATTAGGTGAGTCAATGGAACTTGTTCTAGAGGTAGACATCTATCACATAATATCAAACACGTTAAGAGATTAATATATCACATAATATTCACATGTTAAAAATATATAGTTTCCAACAAAATTTGTTAAGCAATCATTTTTCAACTAAACACGGTCGAAGTCCAGACTCACTAATGCATCCTAACAAACTCGATAAGACACACTAATGCAAAATTCTGGTTCTCTAAGACCAACGCTCGGATACCAACTGAAATGTCCCGTTCTTATTGATTAAAAACGTTCCATATTAATTGATTTCGTTGCGAGGTTTTGACCTCTATATGAGACGTTTTTCAAAGGCTGCATTCATTTTAAAACAAACCATAACCTTTATTTCATCAATAAAGGTTTAAAAAGCTTTACGTAGATTATCAAATAATGATAATCTAAAATATCCTGTTTACACACGACCATTACATAATGGTTTACAATACAAATATGTTACAATAAAATAAGTTTCTTGAATGCACTTTTTACACAATATCATACAAGCATGGACTCCAAATCTCGTCCTTATTTAAGTATGCGACAGCGAAAGTCTTAATAATCACCTGAGAATAAACATGCTTAAAACGTCAACAAAAATGTTGGTGAGTTATAGGTTTAACCTATATATATCAAATCATAATAATAGACCACAAGATTTCATATTTCAATACACATCCCATACATAGAGGTAAAAATCATTCATATGGTGAACACCTGGTAACCGACATTAACAAGATGCATATATAAGAATATCCCCATCATTCCGGGACACCCTTCGGATATGATATAAATTTCGAAGTACTAAAGCATCCGGTACTTTGGATGGGGTTTGTTAGGCCCAATAGATCTATCTTTAGGATTCGCGTCAATTAGGGTGTCTGTTCCCTAATTCTTAGATTACCAGACTTAATAAAAAGGGGCATATTCGATTTCGATAATTCAACCATAGAATGTAGTTTCACGTACTTGTGTCTATTTTGTAAATCATTTATAAAACCTGCATGTATTCTCATCCCAAAAATATTAGATTTTAAAAGTGGGACTATAACTCACTTTCACAGATTTTTACTTCGTCGGGAAGTAAGACTTGGCCACTGGTTGATTCACGAACCTATAACAATATATACATATATATCAAAGTATGTTCAAAATATATTTACAACACTTTTAATATATTTTGATGTTTTAAGTTTATTAAGTCAGCTGTCCTCGTTAGTAACCTACAACTAGTTGTCCACAATTAGATGTACAGAAATAAATCGATAAATATTATCTTGAATCAATCCACGACCCAGTGTATACGTATCTCAGTATTGATCACAACTCAAACTATATATATTTTGGAATCAACCTCAACCCTGTATAGCTAACTCCAACATTCACATATAGAGTGTCTATGGTTGTTCCGAAATATATATAGATGTGTCGACATGATAGGTCGAAACATTGTATACGTGTCTATGGTATCTCAAGATTACATAATATACAATACAAGTTGATTAAGTTATGGTTGGAATAGATTTGTTACCAATTTTCACGTAGCTAAAATGAGAAAAATTATCCAATCTTGTTTTACCCATAACTTCTTCATTTTAAATCCGTTTTGAGTGAATCAAATTGCTATGGTTTCATATTGAACTCTATTTTATGAATCTAAACAGAAAAAGTATAGGTTTATAGTCGGAAAAATAAGTTACAAGTCGTTTTTGTAAAGGTAATCATTTCAGTCGAAAGAACGACGTCTAGATGACCATTTTAGAAAACATACTTCCACTTTGAGTTTAACCATAATTTTTGGATATAGTTTCATGTTCATAATAAAAATCATTTTCTCAGAATAACAACTTTTAAATCAAAGTTTATCATAGTTTTTAATTAACTAACCCAAAACAGCCCGCGGTGTTACTACGACGGCGTAAATCCGGTTTTACGGTGTTTTTCGTGTTTCCAGGTTTTAAATCATTAAGTTAGCATATCATATAGATATATAACATGTGTTTAGTTGATTTTAAAAGTCAAGTTAGAAGGATTAACTTTTGTTTGCGAACAAGTTTAGAATTAACTAAACTATGTTCTAGTGATTACAAGTTTAAACCTTCGAATAAGATAGCTTTATATGTATGAATTGAATGATGTTATGAACATCATTACTACCTTAAGTTCCTTGGATAAACCTACTGGAAAAGAGAAAAATGGATCTAGCTTCAACGGATCCTTGGATGGCTCGAAGTTCTTGAAGCAGAATCATGACACGAAAACAAGTTCAAGTAAGATCATCACTTGAAATAAGATTGTTATAGTTATAGAAATTGAACCAAAGTTTGAATATGATTATTACCTTGTATTAGAATGATAACCTACTGTAAGAAACAAAGATTTCTTGAGTTTGGATGATCACCTTACAAGATTGGAAGTGAGCTAGCAAACTTGAAAGTATTCTTGATTTTATGAAACTAGAACTTTTGGAATTTATGAAGAACACTTAGAACTTGAAGATAGAACTTGAGAGAGATCAATTAGATGAAGAAAATTGAAGAATGAAAGTGTTTGTAGGTGTTTTTGGTCGTTGGTGTATGGATTAGATATAAAGGATATGTAATTTTGTTTTCATGTAAATAAGTCATGAATGATTACTCATATTTTTGTAATTTTATGAGATATTTCATGCTAGTTGCCAAATGATGGTTCCCACATGTGTTAGGTGACTCACATGGGCTGCTAAGAGCTGATCATTGGAGTGTATATACCAATAGTACATACATCTAAAAGCTGTGTATTGTACGAGTACGAATACGGGTGCATACGAGTAGAATTGTTGATGAAACTGAACGAGGATGTAATTGTAAGCATTTTTGTTAAGTAGAAGTATTTTGATAAGTGTATTGAAGTCTTTAAAAAGTGTATGAATACATATTAAAACACTACATGTATATACATTTTAACTGAGTCGTTAAGTCATCGTTAGTCGTTACATGTAAATGTTGTTTTGAAACCTTTAGGTTAACGATCTTGTTAAATGTTGTTAACCCAATGTTTATAATATCAAAAGAGATTTTAAATTATTATATTATCATGATATTATGATTATGATGTACGAATATCTCTTAATATGATATATATACATTAAATGTCGTTACAACGATAATCGTTACATATATGTCTCGTTTCAAAATCATTAAGTTAGTAGTCTTGTTTTTACATATGTAGTTCATTGTTAATATACTTAATGATATGTTTACTTATAATAATATCATGTTAACTATATATATAACCATATATATGTCATCATATAGTTTTTACAAGTTTTAACGTTCGTGAATCACCGGTCAACTTGGGTGGTCAATTGTCTATATGAAACCTATTTCAATTAATCAAGTCTTAACAAGTTTGATTGCTTAACATGTTGGAAACATTTAATCATGTAAATATCAATCTCAATTAATATATATAAACATGGAAAAGTTCGGGTCACTACAACTCGGCGAAACGCTATATTTTTAATTTATTTTTGTATAAATATATTTATATATATTTTTAGAAAAATAATATAAAATTTAAAAAAAAAACACGTTTTTCAAACTCCACGACTCGCGGAGTTTGCAGGCTTAAAACTCCCCGACTCGCGGAGCCACCCTGACAGGCGCACCCAGGAACCCTACTTCGCATTTATTACGGAATAATATTAATTATTATTATTTTAAAACCCTAATTAGGTTTAATTAATTTAATATTTAATTTTTAGTTTTAATTAAATTTGTAATAATTACTTTTAATTAGTTTTATTATATATAAAAATTAATACTTTTATAAAATAAAAATATAAAAATAATATTTTTATAAAAATTATACTTTTTACAACTTTAAGTTTATTTTTATATTTTGTATTTTTTTTAGTGTAATATTTGTATCTTTATTGTTCGTAGCTAGTTTTAAGTTCTAGTATTTTGCCGTAGCTTATTTTTATTTTCAGATTTTTAGGCTTTGCCGTTAAATCCCTTAAGTGCTATTCCTTTAGACTAAGATTTAGGTGCTTTAGAATTTTGCGACGATTTTGAAATTTTAGTGCCTTTTAAGTCACGACTCGCTACTTTCTTATTTTTATTTTTTGACGTTTTTCGACGCACATTCTTTTTCTTTCTTATTTCTCGACGCTTTAGTTTTTAGGACTTAGAAATTTTCTCTATTTCTTATCTAATATCTCAAACGGAAAGAAAAATTATTTAAGTGGTTAAATTAATGGACGTTGATAATTTTCTGCTTCGTAGTAATAGTTGGATTTGTTAGTGGCTGAGTTGTGAGCTTCTGATTTAAAGGGTTCTGGCTCCCTGCTGCATCTTTTGGCTATTCGAAACGTGGGTAAAAGCAGAAAAGTCTATTAATTGGACAACTTATATAAGTTTTTCTATTTTTATAACAAATAGGATAATTAGTAAATGCACCACATTGTAGCTAAAATTTGGCCATCGCAATAAAATGGAAAATTTTGAAAACAAGGCTATGGAAACTCTTTTTGATATCCAAAATCAATTAAATCAATACTCTCAAATGGGTGTTGATGACAATTCGTTCGGTCAATATTGGATCACGAATGACGAAACAATAACTGGTTGTGAAATCTGTGGAGATTATCACTCAACATGGGAATGTTATTATTACGTTCCTATGGAAAATTACGCACCCACGGAACCTGAATGGAATGATTATGAAGAATACAATTCAAATTGGGATTATTCCCAAGAATATTTCCAAACTCAACAACCAGTAGACGAGGAAAATTACGTGTCTGAAAATTTATTAGACAATATGAAAATCAAACTCGAAGAACTCAATGCTCAAAATGAACAAATGAGAGAGTTTGTAAACCGGCAAGCTGAAACTCTATCAAACTACACACCTGTTGATCTGAGGAGTCGTGTGCAAGAAAATCTCATATCATCGAATTTTGATGAATTCGAGAGCTCCGAAATCACCAATTATCCCGATGATACTTTTTATTCAGCTTTAGCAATTTCACAACATATCGACGCATTAGCCTCAACCGACGAAATCATCGATCCATCTATGGATGAAGAAGAAGTAAGGATGACAAATTGGTACTCTTGGGAAAATGATAACATTGAAAATTTTACCCCCGAGACCAAAATGGTGGGACCGATAAGTACCGTTAATGAAGAAGAATTTGCTTCAATCCAGCCACAACCTTCCAACCCAATATTCTCAATAGACGAGTCATCTACCAAAGATGAACTACAAGCTGTAATAGATATTGACACCTCAAATTTCACCCAATTAGGTAATAGAGGTGAAAACTTTGATTCCGAGAATGAACGAAAGGAAGTGTTAGGAATTGTCCACCCTATAGAAATATGTATGTCGGTGTATATCGATCCATTTGACCAAGAACCAGAAAAGAGACATATCCATTTACTAAAAGCTACACTTAAAAAAGAATTAAGTAGTGATATTCGGGTGGGTCTAAACTTTAAACCCATTGATATATTTTATACCACCAGAGATGTAAATAACTGGCTCACTATTTTAATTCGTGGAACTTATTCTACCGACTTCACATGTCGTCAGCTAAGTGTGGGGAAGTCTAACCCCACTTAACGTTAAATTAGGGGTTCGGGTTAGTGCATAACTCGTTAATAAAAATGCATGATTAGGGTAAAAGACGCTTTTTCAAATATTAGTAAATAGTTCAGAAAAGCAGCCGTTTTTGAAAAAAAAGCATGTGTGATAAAACAAGAAGGAATGAACGATGAGGCGCGCCATCTATCATTCGACGAGCTTTGTAATTACAAACTGGGTATTTTTAATCACTTTTCTACACTTATCACCCTCGTGAATTTATAATTATAGTCTGATTTCATGCAAATGAGGGCATTGCATGATCTCAAGTGTGGGGAAAGGTTATAAATTCTCTCGGGTTTGCACTTAGTTTATTTGCCAAATTTTGTGAAAATTTTAAAAATTTTCAAATAAATGAATTCAAAATCATGTTTATACATATTTATGAACGATGAAAATTAGGTGTTAATACCGAAATTATCGTTACCTCGGAAAGGACATAAATTGAGAAACACCCTAAAATGATTGAATTCATTTAAAATGGAATAAAGGAGAATAAAAAGGCAAAGAAAGAAACTAAGTGTGGGGAGAATGTACCAAATTATTCAATTAAAAACTATCTATCACATGTTTCTGTAAAGTTATGGCAGGTACTTTTGTTTTGGACGATTTTAATCAGTTTTACCCTATTTACTGTAATATATTTGAAAGAAAAGATGGATCTACATGATGAATCAATTCCATCATTAAAAGGAAGTAAAGTCTTCCGAAAAAGACACGCGCTTCTTGATTTAGGTCATGAAGTTGTCGTCCAGACCAGCTGTAGGTTGACGAAAAATCTAGAAAAGTCATCACTAAAATCAGCAGAAAATCCACGGACCTCAGCATCAAACAGGGTCTCCAGGTGGTCAGATTTATCCTAACCATGAGAAGGATTTATCTCGTACAATGGGGGGCACCGTGCAAATTAGCTTGATAAGACTAATGAATCAGATCCCCAGAAAGGATAATCTCGTTAAAGATTAAAAATCAGCTTTTAAGACTGATATTACTCAATCCTTGAGATTGACCTTAAAGATTGAGAATTCAAACTCGTGGAATTCAATGATATCTAAACTCGAGCTTGAACGAGAAAATATTTTGATCAAAATTACAAACCGATTTGTTTTCTGAAAACCCATTTTTAATGCGTTCATTACCATTGAACGTAAAATCCTAGGAATTCACCTGGAATTCATTAGGTCACCTGAACCAAATCGGGTGTCAACCGTAAGAACGGTGGTTGCATAGCATGGTCGGAGACAGGACCTTGTGCCAGACCGAAAAAATTATAGGATGATCTTACTATTGCTCCTACAAAGGATAGTAATAGCATCCGACACGTTTTTGGACCATAATCAAATGCATGTCATTAGACATTGCCTTAACAGTTTCTTGTTCATCGCTTTCCTTTACAACCGGACGGTAGTTTGTCGAAAGGTAATATACGGGACAAGTAAACTGGACGTGTTGCTTTCCTAATACAAGGTTAGCAAGTGGGTAACACAAAACCATAAGTGTTGAGCTAAAATTTTCAAATCTGAAACCCACACAACCCACAAAAATATTTTGCAAACACTGGTGAAGGGTTATTCCGGAAAACTTGTCTAGGGTAAAAGCTAGATTGAATTTTCAAAAGATCAAATATTTTCATAAAGATCCAATTTCCTAACGGATCTAAATTTTCATTGTCATGTGGGACTGTAAACCGCCTTTTAAATGTGCACTTTGCTTTGGAAACCGAAAGTAAATCGACAATTTGATTGCAAGTGTCGTTGACCTAAACCCGAGGCAACTATGGATGACACACCCACCTTTAACCATGATTCTATCATTACTATCATTGTTTATACCGCCATCTCAAAATCACTGATGTATAAAGTGTGAAGAATAAAGAAGTGATTCGTGTGATGTATTATATTATTTCAAGTTATGTATTGCTTGAGGACAAGCAACGTTCAAGTGTGGGGATATTTGATAGTACTCCAAATGAACATATATTTAGTAGCAATATCCTCCCAATATGTAAATTATTTAGTTGTAATTTTCCTATTGTAAGTTGTAATCGTTTATATTAAATAAGTGCGAAGACAAAAGGCGAAAACGAAGATTTGAAGACACAAACGTCCAAAAAGCTCAAATGTACAAGATACAATTCAAAAGGTTCAATTTATTGATGAGAAACGTCTAAAAATGACAAGAGTACAAGTTACAAAACGCAAAGTACACGATATAAAATAGTACGCAAGGACGTTCGAAAATCCGGAATTGGGACATGAGTCAACTATCAACGCCCGACGCAACGGACTAAATATTACAAGTCTACTATGCACAAGAATATAATATAATATATAAATAATTATATTAATTATTTATATTTTATATTTATATATAAATTATGTCGACAAGCAAGGTTCCAAAAATATGTGAGCTGGATTTTCAAACTCCACGACTCGCGGAGTTTGCAGGCTTAAAACTCCACGACTCGCGGAGCTGTCAAAAATCAAAACGCCTATAAAAGGCCATGCATTCTGCTGAGTAAAAATATAATAAATAATAATAATAATACCCTGTAATAAATAAATAAATATATATATATATATATAATATATATAGTATAGGGTAGTTTTATATTAGATTAGTTCGGGTTATGTAAAGGTTATTTTACGGGTTTTTGAAGTCGAAATTCTGTCCGTGTGACACTACGCGATAAATACTCAATGTAAGTTATGTTCTCCTTTTTAAATTAATGTCTCGTAACTAAGTTGTTATTATGCTTATTTAAATTGAAGTAATCGTGATGTTGGGCTAAATATTAAAAATGGGGTAATTGGGCTTTGTACCATAATTGGAGTTTGGACAAAAGAACAACACTTGTGGAAATTAGACTATGGGCTATTAATGGGTTTTATATTAACTAAACAATACCTTGTTAATTTAATATACAAACTTATAATTTGACGTATTTATATATAACCACATACGCTTGACTGGGTACGGTGGGCGGGATATCTATAAATACTAATAATTATTCATTTTACCGGACACGGAACTGGATTAATAGTTAATAGACTTGTTGAAACAGGGGTGAATTACATTCAAGGGTAATTGGTGTAATTATTAACAAAGTAGTAAAACCTTGGTTTACACGCAGTCGATAACCTGGTGTATTCATTAAACAAAGTATTAAAACCTTGTTACAATTCGAATCCCCAATTAGTTGGAATATTTGACTTAGGAAATAAGAATAATTTGACGAAGGCTTTCGCTCTTTATATTTATGACTGATGGACTGTTATAGACAAAAACCAGACGGACATATCAAATAATCCAGGACAAAGGACAATTAACCCATGGGAATAAACTAAAAATCAACACGTCAAACATCATGATTACGGAAGTTTAAATAAGCATAATATATTTTATTTCATATTTCCTCGTACTTTTATTTATTGTCATTTTAATTATTGTTATTTATTTTATATTGTTATTTAAATATCGTCATTTACTATACGCTTCGCTTAAAATATAAATCGACAAACCGGTCATTAAACGGTAAACCCCCTTTTATATATTATTATATATAATTATATATATTTTGTACAAATATAGTTGTTTAAAAATATAGTGTGCAATAAGCCCGCTCCCTGTGGAACGAACCGGACTTCCTAAAAACTATACTACTCTACGATTAGGTACACTGCGTATAGTGTTATAGCAAGGTTTAGGTATATCCCATCTGTAAATAATTAAAACTTGTGTAACTATTTCGTACCCCCACACTACGACATCAATCCGAACTATCCGACATTCACTACCTCAAACTATGAGTCCAACCAACAGGGACAATCGTAGTACCCGAAATATTGTGAATACGAACAACCCGATATTCACATCCCAAACCACACGCAAGAATGGTACTCCCATTCCCCATCGGTACTTGAATATAACGTTATACCCTACCGTCGCTACCGATATAACACTACTCCAACACAATATCCGTTATTGTATAATGACATGTATCACTATCCCCCGAGTGATGTCTTAAACACCGCGACTAACTCACCCCCATGACAATGTGGTGTCTTGAACACCACGACAATTTCACATGTCAATCAAACCAATGAGTGGTGTCTTAAACACCGCGACAATCCCACTCGTTACGTAAAATGTGGTGTTTTGAACACCGCGACAATCCCACATTTCACACTACACAAATAAATACATTATATACGTACACGCATATACGTACACGCATCATTCGTACGTGTACACATCGCCACCACAATCGAGCAAGAACCACCTATATCGCACATAGGCTCAAGACAATAATTCTCTAAAAGAGAATCCGACACGCACATCCCTTAACCGAGGGATCTCACCTTGCTCGTCAAACACGTCCCTTATCTCTCAACGAGATTTACCACATTACCACCTCGGTGATAATTCAAATCCAAAATCATAAGTACAAATTAACCGAAATTGTACTCTACCACAAGTCGATCAAATCTAGGTCCCGACACAAATTTCGGATCTACTAAAAACGTCATCCGAATTCTCACACTAAAACCTCCTCGTGCGGGATTGAAACTCCCCCACTTGGAACTACGTTCCATAACCGCATCTTGTACACCCGTACAATGCTACCAAAGGTAGACTTTACTAACAATTGGGTTCACACGACCCATCACCACATCTTGCTCCAACCTTGTGCACACGAAGGATTTTAACCAATCCTTAAACACTTCGAACGAAAAGTTCACCACAAAATACACAAACTTTACTCTCGCAGTCATCCAACTGCTATAGTTTGTCAAATTCCCATCTAGTTACTCATGTACCTAAGGGTTTCTTACCGGTACCCTAAGTACAAAGTAACCGCAACACCGTCGAAGTCGAATACCACGCTAGTAGGTATGAAAGAGGCACCTAACATCGCGTCCCGTAGACTCCATTACCAACATACATCGAGATCAAACACTCGATCTTTAGGGTTTTATCCACCTGTTGAACCTCATAGTTAAACTACTTCAACACGGAAGCAAACACGTGCTAACAACCGAACACCAAAGCCCATACCCATGGCTTGGTAGAAATATTTCCCAACACTAAGGAATGCTTGGTTGCACCAAGTCTTACGCCCTTCGTCCGCCAATCAAAACGCCACCATAGAGTAATTCCAATAGGAACATCACCCATAACAATAATACACACAACGCAATGCATTCAGCAAATTCACACACGATGACACATAATAAATATCCAAGGGACATATTTATTAAAACGAAACGCACCTTAACGTCTCCATGCGGCATTCACCGCCGCCAACTCGGGACAATCCGGCTTGCGATGTCCCTCTTTATGACAATAGTAGCACATTCCGTCATCACTTCTCGGCATTGTGCATTCCCATAACTTCTGGCCCCTAACACCACAATTGAAACATCTAGGTGCATGAGAACTCGTCGAACCTTTCTCCACATTACCCATACTCGCACTCGCGCCCTTAATTTTCTTACTTGGAGCACCATACGAATAAACCCTTCTCTTACTTGAAAGCTCCCTAACCTTCGATCGCGAATAAGATTCGAAACCCCTAGCCATGTTAAATAACTCCGCAAACGAGTTCGCTTGGCCAACGCTAATTTTGCCCTGCAACTCATCATTCAAAGTCCGATAGAAATCTTCCATCAACATCCGATCATTCCCAATATACTCCGGGCAAAAACGAGCCTTCGACATAAAGGTCGTCTTTAGAGTATTCAAGTCCATCGATCCTTGTTGCAAATTTCGCAACTCATTTCGCATTTCCGATAAATTGGCTGAAGTCCGGAACTCCTCGAAGAATTCCTTCTTAAACTCGTCCCACGATAATGCCATAAATGGTTCACCACCGACAAGATCAATCTTACCATCCAACCAATCCTTTGCCCTACCCTGCAAAAAGCTAGTAGCGAGTCTTGTCCTCTTCTCGGGAGGGCATTCAATCGTGCGAAAACACCCTTCGACATCCGAGATCCAAGTTGTGCTTACCAAAGGATCCGGTTTCCCATCATACATCGGAGGTTTAGTCCTCATGAAGCTCTTAAGACAACGCTCCATTTCACTACTACCCCGAAATTTGGAATACCTCCTATCCATTCTTTCTTTCAACGCACTCATTTGCTCCGCAACGGCGGTCGCAACTCTAGTATTAAACTCCTCGTCATTCGTCTCGATCTCGTTTCGCGTCACCATTCTAAAGAATGCAAAACGATTAGTCCACGAACGTATAAAACCACACGCACAACACCGCCCCATCTTGCTCAACACCCATCGTACATCACTTGTTTGACACGATTTGCACCCTTAATAAGGTTTGCAAGTACTTATTATGCACACAAGCCGTATCGACTCGTTAGTACAACGACCGACTCGCTCGATTATATAAACCAACACAACGCAATAATATATTAATAGGATCCACATATTAACATAAACGTTAGTCCACCTACAAACAAGGCACTAACTATAACCCGTTCTGACCCGTTCACCTACAAGTCCCGCAAGAAATAAGCACACACAAAAGTCTAAGCCTAGGCACCTATCTCAAGTCGCCTAAATCCCTAAGACCATGCTCTGATACCACTTGAAACAACCAGACCCGTATTTAAACCGGCCCGTAATTTTTTTTTATACATTAATATTTAGGTCCCAATACACAATTTCCAAATCGTATTTTTTATCAAAGTAAGTTCAACGAACTTAAAAACGTACAACAATAAGTTAAACTTCTTAATACAATAATACGCTAGTTAAATCATAAACCGGTTATAATCATTATGACCCGACTAGTTACGTTTACACAAAACCGAGCATGGTGATTTGGGACTACGCTACCCAAATCCTAATCGAGTCCAAAAGCAAGATCTTCTAAGGCAACCTAGCCAAGATCTCTAATCTCCACGCTTACCCGAGCCGCCACCACGCGAACCTATAAAAATATCAACAACGAGAGGGTAAGCTAATGCTTAGTGAATGTAAAGATACTATACACATACATATGCATAAATGGCTACGCATCACCAAGCATCAAAATAAACACATACCGGCTCCGCATGGTAAACAAACTACAAAAGAGCACATACACAAAGTAGCTACACGCTACGTAATCACCAAGCTAACGCCACAAGATTAGCTACAACACAACGATAAGTATATACGCGTATATAACAAATATAATCAACAATAACGATAAGGTTAACCCCTTAACCCAAACTACATGAAGGTCGGCCGAACTACCCGAGCCTTAGTGAATTCGCAGTACCCGAGATTCATTTCCTTCACCACTTCTACAATCGAGGTTGGCCAAACTACCCGAGCCTTAGTGAATTCGCACAACCCGAAATTCACCATCCCAAGATGACCGAAACAACCCGAGTCATCATGAATCCAGACTAACCGAGATTCATTTCCTCAACAACAAATGCTAGCAACCCATCGCCATAAAGGGTTATCCAAAACGCTAGCCAATTCACAAACACCAAGGGTAAAACCCATAATGCATAAGCATATCACATGAACCCGAAGCACAAGGTCCATTCTCCCACACGAACATAGAGTAAACCCGAACAAGGGTCACCCTACACACACGCACCCATTTTACACATACACATGTGCATAGTAAATTTACACTCACCTTGAAGTCTTGATGGATGCCAACCAAAATCCGCAAATGCCAATGGAACGTACCTATTCCATTATCACATGACAAATAACACAATTAGGGTGGATTTACAAACCAACCCAAATCGACAACTAGCGCAATTTCAACCCAATTGCACTTCCAAGCTCAAACCGCGCCCAAACTAACCAATAATCACTAACAATAGTGACAATGGTCTTAACACGCCAATTAAACCCAATCATAAGTGTTAAACACTTATCATTCTCAAAATTGCCCATTGATAACGCCAAAATTATACATGTTTATTGTCGTTATTTCGATCCAATGTTGTTCCATTTGTATGTAATTGTTATACGTATGTATTATAATTCATGTACATTTGTAAAAAGTCCATTGTGAATGAATAAATAAAGACCAACAGCGAAAACAGAGTTAAAACGAAGATCGAATGCGTAAAACAGCCCGAAACCACTGAAACAGGTCCAAATGCGGCGCATCTCTCTTAGATGCGGCGCATCTTTACACCAAATAACTCCCGACAGTTTCAGATGCGGAGCATGAAGACTTCTGGGCCAAAATAGCAACAGATGCGGCGCATCCAAGCCAGATGCGGCGCATCTGTCCCAGATGCGGTGCATCCAACCAGATGCGGCGCATCTGACCCCCTGCCGACAGTCCTGAGTGCAGAATCGAGCTGGAATCTACTTAACGTAAAGAGATGCGGTGCATCCCAAAGAGATGCGGCGCACCTGGTCACTTTCTGGCCAAAATACCTAACTTTTGAGGCTATTTAATGAAGCAAATGGTTACTTAATTGAAAGACCTTCACTACTACGTTCTCCCCCAGTTTTAAGATGATTTTCAAGGTCCAAGGAAGGCTGCAAGTTAATCTCCACTCTTTAAACATCAATATTAAGCTAGGATCGTGTATCGCAATTGGTACTATTGTTCTATATCTTTTTAACATGAATTCAACTTGTATTTACTGTTTCATTAGTTCTACTATGATTATGTTAGGCTAAAAGCCTTGTGTGTTTGCTTCAATGTAAGATTTATGGCTTGGGATTGTTCTATACTTTGATGTTATGCTAGTTATACATATGTTTGATTGATTTAATTATCTAGTTCAACCGTAAGAACCATTGTTATGCATGTTTAGATCATTACTTCAATTATATAGATTGCAACCTATTAATGTGAGTTAACTAGGAAAACAATCTATACTTCAATACATCTAGTAATCTAGACGATTAGATACATACACTTAAGTGATTTTGTTATGTGTTTAATTCGGTAATTGAATAAGTTCCAAAGCAACATAGTTATGAAATTACCTCAAGTGATTGTTGTAATTAAGGTTTTCACGTGAGTTTAACCGGATTGAATCTAGTTAGTTAATCAATCTAAATCACCATGTTCTTTCAAGAAATCCATTGTTGTAACTATCTTTATATTCTAGTTCAATTATACGAGTTATGACTTGATTTATGTGGATTTATCAAAGGCTATAATTTGTACTTCAACACCTAGTGATCTAGACACCTATATGTGAATATAGGATGGTAATTAGATGATATTTAGGTTTTACAATCATGTAGTTTACTTAGAGTGATCTTAGTAAACTAGGTTTTATGTGAATTTAACCAAGAAAGAATCCTGTTGATTAAACATAGTTCTTAAGTTTATAGATATTGTGAAATTGATATAAACTACTCTATTGTAACTATCGCATAACGGTTTTAATTATAAAAGAACAATCCTTATCATCTATCAAGCATAGAAGTAAACACCGCATTCTCATTATTGTCATTCATTATATTTATTTACTGTTTCGTTAAACAAAAACACAACTTCAAATATAAACCCCCTTTTTAGAATAATTAATCGTGGTAAAATCATTTAAACAAACTTCTCCCTGTGGATCGAACTGGTCAATTTACTTGCTAGTTACTACATGATCGGGTTTTAGTTGCCTGTATTATGTGTTAATTATTAAGCATATTGTCTACATTTTAAAGGTTACGTCTTGACACATCAACTTTTTGGCGCCGCTGCCGGGGAGCGGTTTTGTTAAAAAATTTTAATAAACTTTGAATTATTCGATTCTTTTGTAGGAATTCAATTCCTAGAAAAGTTACTTTTTATTGTAAGCTTGTATTTTTGCAATTGGTTTGTTTGTGGTGTTGTGATTGCAGGATAGGCATTAGTGCATGAATCTACGTTCTTCCAACTCTAATTTAATTCCTTCATATCCTGAACCTGAAAGAGAACTTCACGAACGCTTAAGAGCTCAAGAAGTAGAATCTCTTGCTCAAGGTTTAGAATCACTTTCGTTAGATTCTAACTCTGAACCAATTGTTCAACCAATCATCGAGCCAGTCATTAAAGAAGAGGAAGAGATGACTGCTACAAATCAAACGATGGATGCTTTGATAAAGGCAACAAGGACAGGACAAGGCCACGCAATTGTTCAACCTACGATGACTGATGGTTTTGAAATAAAGGGGCAATTTCTCCACATGGTGACTAATACATGTCAATTCGGTGGAGCCCCAAATGAGGATGCTAACGAGCATCTTCGTAAGTTTGTAAGCATTTGCAAGCTTTTCAAAATCAAAGATGTCTCCGATGAAGTTGCATGTCTAAAAATCTTTCCATGGTCCCTAAAGGATGATGCAAGAGATTGGCTAGACTCATTACCGGAAGGTTATATTGAAAACTGGAATGATATGATGGACAATTTTTTGTCAGAATTCTTCCCCGCTTCGAAAGCAGCAAAATTGCAAAGTGACATAAATCACTTCAAGCAAAAGTCTAACGAGACTCTTTATGAAGCTTGGACCCGATTTAATAAAATGCTTAGGGTATGTCCTCAACACGAGTTGAATACATTCCAAAAAGTCCAAATTTTCTATAAAGGAGTCAATGTGGCTACCCGGAAGGATATAGATGTTGCAGCAGGAGGATCAATCATGAAAAAAAGCCCGAAGACGCTCACACGATAATTGCCGATATAGCAGCCCATTCTCATAATTGGCATCAGGAGATGGAATTCTCTAGATCGTCAACAGTTGCTAATGTCGAAAGCAACGATGAAATCGCTGCATTAAAAGTTCAATTGGCAAATCAAGCAAGGCAAATCGAGAAGGTAACCAAAGAAATGCACGCTATCAGGGTAGGGTGCGAGTTGTGCCAAGGTCCCCATCTCATGCGAGATTGCGACCAAACGACGATGGAAGAGCAAGCAAATTTCCTAGGTTACATGCGAAAAGGTGAGATGAATTTTGACGACTTTCCGGCGGTTGAAGCAAATAACCGGAAATATCCTCCTGTCAACAGTTATCAAATAGGAGGACCTTCAAGTTCAAACAACAACTACCACGGAGGGAATGCAGGTTACCAAAATAACCGAAATTTCCAGAATCAAAATCAAAGAAATACACCACCGGGTTACAATTATCTAAACAATCGTAATCAACCCCCACGAAATTACCAAAATAATTTTCAACACAATCAACCACAAGCACTTATACAACCACAACCTGAGAAGAAATCCGGTTTAGAAGATCTGTTGAGAGATTTTATGGTTAAACACGAACAAAATGCAGAAATTCAAACTCAGCAAATTCGCAATCAACAAGCTACGATTCAAAACTTAGAAAGGGATGTTGGAAGGATCTCACAGTTACTAGCAGAGAGACCACCTGGTGCTCTCCCCTCAAATACTCAAGTGAATCCTAGTAACAATCAAACAAGGAATGAGCATGTAAATGCTATAACCACTAGAAGCGGTTTAACTACTAACCCGGAGACCCTTAAGTCCCCGGAAGTTCTCTTGTCTCCTTATGTTTTGCAGGTGCCTGTTGATATAGATGAGCATGTTGAAAAAGAGCAAGAGAAAGGTGATCCACCGGAGGTCATATCGAAGAAAAGTGAAGAACCACCAGTAAAGGTGTACAAGGCACCTATTCCATACCCAAAAGCGTTGAAGAAAGACAGACTCGCGAGCCAATATCAGAAATTTGCGGATATGATCAAGCAAATCAGCATTAACATGCCACTCGCAAAGGTTCTTAAGGGTATGCCCCATTACAGGAAGTTTTTGAAAGATCTCATATCCTCGAAAGGAAAATACCAAGAAGTATCTGCCACATTCCTCCATGAGGAGTGTTCGGCCATCTTGAAAAAGAAAAATGTACCTCCAAAATTGGGAGATCCGGGTAGTTTTATCATACCATGTATGATGGGTGATTCGGTAGTGTATGATGCGCTAGCCGACCTAGGTGCAAGTGTTAACCTAATGCCTTACTTGTTATACTTGAAACTTGACTTAGGAGATTTGAAACCAACCCGGATGGGTATTCGATTAGCAAACCAATCATTTGATACTCCCATAGGTATAGCCGAGGATATTCTTGTAAAAGTTGGCTCACTTGTCTTTCCCGTCGACTTTGTTATTCTAGAAATGCAAGAGGACACAAAAGTTCCTATCATTTTAGGGCGTCCTTTCCTTAACACTGCAGATGCTATCATTAATGTCCAAAAAGAACAATTAAGTCTAGGTGTGGGAGACGAGAGAATAGTTTGTAATATTGACAAAGCCATGAAAAGACCCACTTCCACCGATGACTCTTGTTTTCAAATTGATGTTATAAACTTTTGTGTTGAGAATGAATTACAGGAGCTACTTGAAATTGATACCTCGGGGTTTGCCCCGGTGAGTGAAAGTGAATATTTCAATATTGATGAAGATTTTGATGAGTTGATGAAAGCTGTCACGGATGATGAGACCATGAAAGAAGAATATCCTAAGGAAGAAGAATCATTTGAAGATATCGGAAATAAAGATAGATTCCGAATAAAGAATTCCTTGGAAGAACCACCCGTACTAGAGCTTAAGGAGCTACCCAAACACTTGGAGTATGCTTACCTCGAAGGTACATCTCAATTGCCAGTAATTATTGCTTCACATCTTTCCGGTAACGAGAAGAAAAGGTTAATCTCTGTTTTGAAAACCCATAAAAAGGCTATAGCCTGGAAAACGACCGACATTCTAGGGATAAACCCGTCTTATTGTACACATAAAATTCTCCTTGAAAATGACTTCAAACCAGTAGTACAAAGACAACGCAGGCTAAATCCCAACATGAAAGAGGTTGTTAAAAAGGAGGTAGTCAAGCTTCTTGACGCCGGGTTAATCTACCCCATCTCCGATAGTCCTTGGGTTAGTCCAATACAAGTAGTACCCAAAAAGGGGGGTACAACCGTTATTGTAAATGAAAAAGACGAACTCGTTCCAACTAGAACGGTTACCGGCTGGAGAGTCTGTATTGATTACAGGCGTCTCAATGATTCCACTAGAAAAGATCATTTTCCGTTACCTTTTATTGATCAAATGATTGAACGATTAGCGGGGAAAGAATACTATTGCTTTCTAGATGGTTTCTCCGGTTACTTCCAAATTCCAATTGATTCCAATGACCAAGAAAAGACCACATTCACTTGTCCTTTTGGGACCTTTGCCTATCGCCGCATGCCATTTGGTTTATGCAATGCACCCGGAACCTTTCAAAGGTGCATGATGGCAATTTTTGATGATATGGTAGAGGATTGTATGGAAGTCTTCATGGATGACTTTTCCGTGTTTAGAGACTCCTTTGAATCGTGTCTTTTTAACCTTGAACGTATGCTTATCCGATGTGAGAAAGCAAATTTGGTCCTGAATTGGGAAAAATGCCACTTCATGGTGAAGGAGGGCATTGTACTTGGTCACAAAATATCTCGTGCGGGAATAGAGGTAGATAAAGCTAAAATTGAAGTTATCTCTAAGCTACCTATACCAACGAATGTCAAGGCAATTAGAAGCTTTCTTGGTCACGCGGGATTCTATAGGCGATTTAACAAAGATTTTTCTAAAATCGCCCTCCCATTGACCAAGCTTCTTGAAAAGGATGCTCCATTTGACTTTGATTCTAATTGCGAAAATGCATTCTCGATTCTAAAGTCAAAACTCACACAAGCTCCCATTATCGTATCTCCGGATTGGAGTATGCCATTTGAGCTAATGTGTGACGTAAGCGACTATGCCTTAGGTGCTGTCTTAGGACAACGACCCGATAATCATTTTCTTCCAATTTATTATGCAAGCAAAACGCTAACGGGGGCTCAAATTAATTACACCACCACGGAAAAAGAGCTCCTAGCGGTTGTTTATGCGTTTGATAAATTTCGGTCATATTTGGTGTTGTCCAAAACCATTGTTTACACGGATCATTCAGCTCTTAGGTACTTATTCTCGAAACTAGATGCAAAACATCGTCTCATACGTTGGGTTCTTCTACTTCAAGAGTTTGACATTGAGATACGTGATAAGAAAGGAGCCGAGAATCTAGCCGCCGATCATTTATCCCGACTTGAAAACCCCGAATTAGAACAACTTGATGATACAATCATCAATGACACATTTCCTGATGAATCTCTAATGAGGGTTGACAAGCAATCTGAAATCCCACGGTTTGCCCATTTTGCAAACTATCTTGCTTCAAGCATTCTTCAAAAAGGACTTTCTTATCAACAAAAGAAGAAATTCTTTGCGGATTTGAAGTCCTATTTCGGGGAACATCCCGACCTATTCCGTGTTGGTGCAGATCAAATGATTCGCCGTTGTGTGTACGGAAAAGAGGCTCAACAAATTCTCGAGCATTGCCATCAAGGGCCCACTGGCGGTCATTTCGGACCAAACCACAACGCAAGAAAAATCCTTGACTCGGGCTTTTATTGGCCCACGATCTTTAAAGATGCCCATAATTTTGTTCGGACTTGCAATGCATGCCAACGAACGGGTAACATCACGAAAAAGGATGAGATGCCTCAAACCGGCATCCAAGTTTGTGAAATCTTTAATATTTGGGGAATCGATTTTATGGGACCATTTCCAAGTTCCCATAAGTGCAAATACATCCTAGTAGCCATTGACTATGTATCTAAGTGGGCTGAAGCAAAAGCTTTACCTACGAATGATGCTAGGGTGGTGGTGAACTTCTTGAAAAATCTCTTCTCGCGCTTTGGAATCCCAAAAGCGCTCATATCCGATCGAGGAACTCATTTTGCCAACAACCTTCTTGAAAAGGTGTTGAAGAAGTATGGCGTAACTCACCGTTTCTCTACTCCGTACCACCCGCAAACGAGTGGTCAAGTGGAGAACACAAATCGTGCCTTGAAACGCATACTTGAGAAGACGGTTGATAACAACCCTAAGATTTGGCAACGCAAGTTAGATGATGCGTTGTGGGCCTTTAGGACTGCTTTTAAAACACCAATCGGTACCACACCATTTAGACTTGTATACGGTAAAGCATGCCATCTTCCGGTTGAAGTGGAACATAGAGCGTACTGGGCATTAAAACTTTGTAATTTAGACATGGAAAAGGCTGGTGAAAACCGATTCATGCAATTGCATGAATTGGAAGAGTTGAGGTTAGAAGCGTACGAGAATTCGAGCTCGTATAAGGAGAAAACGAAAAGGTGGCATGATGCCCGATTGAAAGAAGTGAAAGAATTTTAAACCGGTGATAAGGTTTTGGTTTTTAACTCACGGTTTAAATTTTCTCCCGGAAAGTTGAAGTCCCGATGGACGGGACCTTATTTGGTGAAACAAGCATTCCCATCGGGATATGTTGAGTTGTTTGGAAACGGAAATACCTTCAAGGTGAATGGTCATCGCTTGAAACTCTATTTCGATGGAGTGGACACCACGGTTCGAGATGACATCACCCTATTCCCCAACGCTAATTAGCTTGGGACGGAGTCGCGTGAACGACTCGTTAAACTTCACAACATGTATATAGTCCCACTCGTGTACGTATTTTAATATATTTGAGTGTTTTGAGTGATTTCTAAGTTATTATACGAACCAAGTTGTTTAGGGACCTTCCGAAATGTTTAAAACGCGAAAAAAAAAACGTCAAAAGCTGGTGCAATAGGGGCAGATGCGCCGCATCTGTGATGGATGCACCGCATCTGCAGACAAGAAAAATTCCGTGAATTTTGAATGCGCCGAGAAAGGGTCATGCGCCGCGTTTGGACCATCTGATGCGCCGCATCTGCTTCAGATGCGCCGCATCTGAGGATGCACCGCATCTGCTGCAGATGCGCCGCATCTGTGTCTGTATGTTGGATTCTGCCCAATTTTTTTGCACAAATACGGGAGTTTATCATTTTTTCTCATTTTTTCACCTACTACTCCGAATCCCATCTCATTCTCTCTCAAAATTTCAATCTCTACTCACTAATTGAACCGATTAATCCCATCTTTGAGCATCAAATCCGAATATCAACATGAGAAAGGTAAGATTAATCCTAAACACTTCATGATTCTTGTGTTCTTCAATCTAAAAATCAGATTTAGCTTGTTCTTAGTGTGAGGATGTTTGAATGTTCATGTTTTGGTCATTATATGCTTAAATTGTTGCTACTAATCCTTATTCATGCTCTAATTTCATGATTATTTGCTTCAATCTTTACTTTGGAAATTAGGGTTCTTCATGAATTTAGGGGTTTCGGACTTTTGGCCATTAAATTATTCAATTGAGATATTTTGAAGTTTGATTACTAGTATACATTAACAAAATCGCATGAACCTTTGTTGAATTACACGAATACACAAATTATTGAATTTTAGGGTTCTTGAATTAGGGATTTTGACTTTTGTTAACTAGTAAGTGTTCTAAGTTTATGCAAATCATTACTTATGGTAAACACATGTGAACCTTAACTTGGTGTTATTTTGATTTGACAGTAATTATTATATAAGTTAAGGATTATATGATTAAGTATTTTGATGAAGTTGTTGACTTGAGATGAATTTAATGTTCTAAATGTATGAAAACCATTGATTGCATATTGTTTAACATGCTTTTTGATGAATGCCTATGGTTCCATATGTTATGACATTGCAAGTGTTTGGTGAAATGAAGCATGCTATGTATGATTATACTTGTAAAGTGATTTGAATTAATTGGCATACTAGTTCATGTTTGTTAAGAGTGAAAATAGTTCATACCATGTTAAGATATTGGTTAACATAAACATTGAGATTTAATTGGAACTTAACATATCCACATGGTTTTCGCTAGGTACAATATGAAAGATGTTTTGAAATTCTTTAACGCTAATCAACTTGGTTTGTTTTTTTTGTTTGTTTGGTTTTGTTGTGTTTTTGTAGACTAGAGCATCATCATCAAATCCAAAATCAAAGAAGCAAAAAGCCCCAGCAATTGTAGATGAGGATACAAGTGAAGAAGAACATGCTGCTGAAGAGGAAGAAATGGATATTGACAACCGGCAGTTAAACGTCCGTGGATTAACCACTCCGGATCCATGGATCAATGCAGTTTTGAGGCATCCGGAATACCATGAACGGATGAAGGCACTTCTACACAAAGACGTATATCCGGGGAAATATATCGATTGGACACCATTAGAGGAAGCCGGCGAATATCAAAATTTTCGCAACCTTTTTCGAGTAACGTATCACGGCCATCGAATATATGCTTGGGAAAACCTGTTCAGAATGCAAGAAAGAGTGTATCCACTTTTAGTCAAAGAATTCGTTGGTTCACTTAGGGTTGATTACACGTCACCAACATCGGGTACATTTATGAGATTTCGTCTTGGAGGGCAAGACAGGACATTAACGCTGCTGCAATTTGTGAAGGCGTTGGATATTTATGAAGGGTTGCCACATCAACTGATGCAAAATTACTTTAATCAATGTATATACTATGTTTCTTCTTTTAATCATTCAGAAGCATGGGTGGACATGAGCAATACCGCATATAGTGCAAGCAAGCAGACTTGTAGCAAGCTACGTACCTACGAGCACCGATGCGTCCAACGATTCATTTCAAGTACCATAAACTGTCGAAAAGACAGTAGTGAAAAAGTCACCAACTTAGATATATGGTACATTCACGCGATAATGGATCACTCCCATGTTCATATTCCACGAATGATTCTCACTTTCCTCCTCGAAGAAAGGAAAAATATTACACCAATCATGGGCGGCCATTTTGTAACCAGGATTACCGAACATTTTCGAATCAACACAAGTGGGTTAGAGGAGAAACATATGATTGCCTTTGATAGAGTGAGTTATACAAGGGCGAACATTTTGATGAGGGGGTCGAACGGCCTTCTAACTAGGTATGAGGATCCTATGAACAGGCAACCAGAACAACCCCAACAGCAACCAGATCCACAGCCGAATGTTGGAAGTAGTTTGTAGTGACCCGAACTTTTCCATGTTTATATATATTAATTGAGATTGATATTTACATGATTAAATGTTTCCAACATGTTAAGCAATCAAACTTGTTAAGACTTGATTAATTGAAATATGTTTCATATAGACAATTGACCACCCAAGTTGACCGGTGATTCACGAACGTTAAAACTTGTAAAAACTATATGATGACATATATATGGATATATATATAGTTAACATGATACTATGATAAGTAAACATATCATTAAGTATATTAACAATGAACTACATATGTAAAAACAAGACTACTAACTTAATGATTTTTAAACGAGACATATATGTAACGATTATCGTTGTAAAGACATTTAATGTATATATATCATATTAAGAGATATTCATACATGATAATATCATGATAATATAATAATTTAAAATATCATTTGATATTATAAACATTGGGTTAACAACATTTAACAAGATCGTTAACCTAAAGGTTTCAAAACAACACTTACATGTAACGACTAACGATGACTTAACGACTCAGTTAAAATGTATATACATGTAGTGTTTTAATATGTATTTATACACTTTTGAAAGACTTCAATACACTTATCAAAATACTTCTACTTAACAAAAATGCTTACAATTACATCCTCGTTCAGTTTCATCAACAATTCTACTCGTATGCACCCGTATTCGTACTCGTACAATACACAGCTTTTAGATGTATGTACTATTGGTATATACACTCCAATGATCAGCTCTTATCAGCCCACGTGAGTCACCTAACACATGTGGGAACCATCATTTGGCAACTAGCATGAAATATCTCATAAAATTACAAAAATATGAGTAATCATTCATGACTTATTTACATGAAAACAAAATTACATATCCTTTATATCTAATCCATACACCAACGACCAAAAACACCTACAAACACTTTCATTCTTCAATTTTCTTCATCTAATTGATCTCTCTCAAGTTCTATCTTCAAGTTCTAAGTGTTCTTCATATATTCTACAAGTTCTAGTTACATAAAATCAAGAATACTTTCAAGTTTGCTAGCTCACTTCCAATCTTGTAAGGTGATCATCCAACCTCAAGAAATCTTTGTTTCTTACAGTAGGTTATCATTCTAATACAAGGTAATAATCATATTCAAACTTTGGTTCAATTTCTATAACTATAACAATCTTATTTCAAGTGATGATCTTACTTGAACTTGTTTTCGTGTCATGATTCTGCTTCAAGAACTTCGAGCCATCTAAGAATCCGTTGAAGCTAGATCCATTTTTCTCTTTTCCAGTAGGTTTATCCAAGGAACTTAAGGTAGTAATGATGTTCATAACATCATTCGATTCATACATATAAAGCTATCTTGTTCGAAGGTTTAAACTTGTAATCACTAGAACATAGTTTAGTTAATTCTAAACTTGTTCGCAAACAAAAGTTAATCCTTCTAACTTGACTTTTAAAAATCAACTAAACACATGTTCTATATCTATATGATATGCTAACTTAATGATTTAAAACCTGGAAACACGAAAAACACCGTAAAACCGGATTTACGCCGTCGTAGTAACACCGCGGGCTGTTTTGGGTTAGTTAATTAAAAACTATGATAAACTTTGATTTAAAAGTTGTTATTCTGAGAAAATTATTTTTATTATGAACATGAAACTATATCCAAAAATTATGGTTAAACTCAAAGTGGAAGTATGTTTTCTAAAATGGTCATCTAGACGTCGTTCTTTCGACTGAAATGACTACCTTTACAAAAATGACTTGTAACTTATTTTTCCGACTATAAACCTATACTTTTTCTGTTTAGATTCATAAAATAGAGTTCAATATGAAACCATAGCAATTTGATTCACTCAAAACGGATTTAAAATGAAGAAGTTATGGGTAAAACAAGATTGGATAATTTTTCTCATTTTAGCTACGTGAAAATTGGTAACAAATCTATTCCAACCATAACTTAATCAACTTGTATTGTATATTATGTAATCTTGAGATACCATAGACACGTATACAATGTTTCGACCTATCATGTCGACACATCTATATATATTTCGGAACAACCATAGACACTCTATATGTGAATGTTGGAGTTAGCTATACAGGGTTGAGGTTGATTCCAAAATATATATAGTTTGAGTTGTGATCAATACTGAGATACGTATACACTGGGTCGTGGATTGATTCAAGATAATATTTATCGATTTATTTCTGTACATCTAACTGTGGACAACTAGTTGTAGGTTACTAACGAGGACAGCTGACTTAATAGACTTAAAACATCAAAATATATTAAAAGTGTTGTAAATATATTTTGAACATACTTTGATATATATGTATATATTATTATAGGTTCGTGAATCAACCAGTGGCCAAGTCTTACTTCCCGACAAAGTAAAAATCTGTGAAAGTGAGTTATAGTCCCACTTTTAAAATCTAATATTTTTGGGATGAGAATACATGCAGGTTTTATAAATGATTTACAAAATAGACACAAGTACGTGAAACTACATTCTATGGTTGAATTATCGAAATCGAATATGCCCCTTTTTATTAAGTCTGGTAATCTAAGAATTAGGGAACAGACACCCTAATTGACGCGAATCCTAAAGATAGATCTATTGGGCCTAACAAACCCCATCCAAAGTACCGGATGCTTTAGTACTTCGAAATTTATATCATATCCGAAGGGTGTCCCGGAATGATGGGGATATTCTTATATATGCATCTTGTTAATGTCGGTTACCAGGTGTTCACCATATGAATGATTTTTATCTCAATGTATGGGATATGTATTGAAATATGAAATCTTGTGGTCTATTATTATGATTTGATATATATAGGTTAAACATATAACTCACCAACATTTTTGTTGACGTTTTAAGCATGTTTATTCTCAGGTGATTATTAAGAGCTTCCGCTATCGCATACTTAAATAAGGACGAGATTTGGAGTCCATGCTTGTATGATATTGTGTAACAACTGCATTCAAGAAACTTATTTTGTTGTAACATATTTGTATTGTAACCATTATGTAATGGTCGTGTGTAAACAGGATATTTTAGATTATCATTATTTGATAATCTACGTAAAGCTTTTTAAACCTTTATTGATGAAATAAAGGTTATGGTTTGTTTTAAAATGAATGCAGTCTTTGAAAAAACGTCTCATATAGAGGTCAAAACCTCGCAACGAAATCAATTAATATTGAACGTTTTTAATCAATAAGAACGGGACATTTCAGTTGGTATCCGAGCGTTGGTCTTAGAGAACCAGAATTTTGCATTAGTGTGTCTTATCGAGTTTGTTAGGATGCATTAGTGAGTCTGGACTTCGACCGTGTTTACTTGAAAAATGATTGCTTAACAAATTTTGTTGGAAACTATATATTTTTAACATGTGAATATTATGTGATATATTAATCTCTTAACGCGTTTGATATTATGTGATAGATGTCTAACTCTAGAACAAGTCTCATTGACTCACCTAATAATAATGAAGAGTCAAATGTAAATTGGAATGATTCGTGGACTGATTCACAAGTTCCCGAAGAGGAACCGGAAGAAGAGTCGGAACCGGAAGAAGAAGCGGAACCGGAAGAAGAATCGGAACCGGATGAAGAAATAGAACCGGTGGAAGAAATAATAAAACGGTTAAGTAAAAGAAAATCCTCAACCAACCGACCAAGGTTAATTATGGTCAATGGTGTTTCCGCCAAGGAAGCAAAATATTGGGAGGATTACCAATTCTCCGATGAATCGGATTCCGACGAGAATTCCAATGATGTTATAGAAATTACCCCAACTGAATTTAAAAAGGCAAAAGAAAATAATAAGGGAAAGAGCATAAAAATAGAGAAATCTAATTCCAACCCCGAAGAACTTTATATGTATCGTCAACCCCCGAAGTCCTTAAGTTGTAACAATGACCCGGGAACCTCTAAACCACCAGGTTTTTCTAAACCAATGTGGAAAACGACTGCTCGTATTAGAGGAACATCATATATCCCTAGAAACTTGGCAAAACGAACCAAAATCGAAGAAGAAGAAACAAGCGAGTCGGAATAAGATAGTTGTATTCGTGTGGTGTAATATATGTAATATAGTGTGCTTATGCTTTATGATATATGTAAAAATTGCTTGTATTAATAAGTATTTTTCTTATGAATCTAACTCTTGTCTATCTTATAGTATAAAAACACAAAATGGATAGACAACCCAATATTTTAAGAGACCTACCCGGAGACATGATTGATGAAATCTTGTCTAGAGTCGGTCAAAATTCTTCGGCACAACTGTTTAAGGCGAGATCAGTTTGTAAGACATTCGAAGAACGTTCCAAGAATGCCTTGGTTTATAAAAGGCTTTCGTTCGAAAGATGGGGGATATCACATTGGGAAATCCATAAGTTACGATGTGTTTACTTTGACGCATATATTGCGGGGAACCCAAATGCTATTTTACGCAATGGGTTAAGAAATTATTTTGACTCAATATATCCGAATATTGGACTTCGTGATTTAGAAAAAGCGGCTAACATGCAACATAAAGAAGCATGTTATGCTTACGGATTAGTAATGTTCGCTTCTCACCAAAGTGAGAACAAGAACATTGGGCTACAACTATTAAACAAAACGTTCCCACAAGTGACGGAGTTAGTAATTGGGGTAAGAAATGAGGTTTTTAGATTGTTACGGGACTGTTGGACATTACGTAACCCTCGTCCCTTTGACGACGTTAAAACACGCTGTCTTATCAACGGCCATCACGGTTATGTTCCACAAGACCAAGGATGGGAAGTAATCCTAGTAAAACCAGAATGCATGACTTGTTTCTGGACGTATGAATTACGTGTCTTTATTGCCTTTGCTGAACGACTTTTGTACTAGCTAGAATTATCTTCACAACCATCTTGTATCAAATTTATTGTGTGCTATATTTCATGCTATATTTCATGCTATATGTAAAATAAGCAGTATTGTAAGTTTGTAAAATATTGTGTAAAAGTTTGAACGCGAAATATTATTATAATCAGTTTTTCATATAGAATTGTAGTAGTTGAATTGTATATTAGCTACTAAGTATGAACTTAACGGGTAGGTACTACCCGAATTTAAACTTATAAAACGCTAATATGAAGAAAAAGCTTTTATAAATGAGTTCATATTATGCTACGAAATACTATTAACTACTCTTAATATTCTGTATGATTAACTTGTTCCATTTGACTATTTTGAAGGAAATGGCACCGACTACTCGACACACCGTGAATATGAATGAAGAGGAATTCCGTACTTTTCTAGCTTCAAACATAGCCGCAGTACAGGCTGCGCTACATACCAACAATAACCTTGGATCTAGCAGTACAGGAAATGGTGTAGGATGCACCTACAAAGAATTCACTGCCTGCAAACCTTTGGAATTTGATGGAACCGAAGGACCGATCGGATTGAAACGGTGGACCGAGAAGGTCGAATCGTTGTTTGCCATAAGTAAGTGTACTGAAGAGGACAAAGTGAAGTACGCTACGCATACCTTCACAGGTTCTGCGTTAACATGGTGGAATACCTATCTAGAACAAGTGGGACAAGACGATGCGTACGCACTACCGTGGTCAGCATTTAAGCACTTGATGAACGAGAAGTACCGCCCCAGAACCGAGGTCAATAAGCTCAAGACAGAACTTAGAGGGTTACGAACCCAAGGATTTGATATTACCACGTACGAAAGACGATTCACAGAATTGTGCCTATTGTGTCCGGGAGCATTCGAAGATGAGGAAGAGAAGATCGACGCGTTTGTGAAAGGATTACCGGAAAGAATCCAAGAAGATATAAGTTCACACGAGCCCGCCTCCATACAACAGGCATGTAGAATGGCTCACAAACTAGTGAACCAGATTGAAGAAAGAATTAAAGAACAGACTGCTGAAGAGGCCAATGTGAAGCAAGTCAAAAGAAAGTGGGAGGAAAACGGTGATAAGAATCACCAATACAACAACAACAGCAATTACAACAATAATCGCAACAATTATCCCAACAATCGCAACATCAATCGCAACTACAACAAACGGCCCAACAACAACAACAATAACAACAACAGCAACTACAACAATCATCCCAACAATAATAATAACCGCAACAACAACAACAATCAGAAGCAGCAATGCCAAAGGTGTGAAAAGTATCACTCGGGGTTCTGCACCAAATTTTGCAACAAGTGTAAAAGAAATGGTCATAGCGCGGCGAAGTGTGAGGTCTACGGACCAGGGGTTAATAGAACGAAAGGAACAAATGGTGTCGGAACGAGTAATGGCGGAGCAAGTAGTGTCAGAGCAAGTTATGCCAATGTAGTTTGTTATAAATGTGGAAAACCAGACCACATTATTAGAAATTGCCCGAACGAGGAGAACACGAATGGACAAGGCCGCGGAAGAGTTTTCAATATTAATGCGGCAGAGGCACAGGAAGACCCGGAGCTTGTTACGGGTACGTTTCTTATTGATAATAAATCTGCTTACGTTTTATTTGATTCAGGTTCGGATAGAAGCTATATGAGTAGAGATTTTTGTGCTAAATTAAGTTGTCCATTGACGCCTTTGGATAGTAAATTTTTACTCGAATTAGCAAATGGTAAATTAATTTCAGCAGATAATATATGTCGGAATCGAGAAATTAAATTGGTTAGAGAAACATTTAAGATTGATTTGATACCAGTAGAGTTAGGCAGTTTTGATGTGATAATCGGTATGGACTGGTTGAAAGAAGTGAAAGCAGAGATCGTTTGTTACAAAAATGCAATTCGCATTATACGAGAAAAAGGAAAACCCTTAATGGTGTACAGAGAAAAGGGCAACACGAAGCTACATCTTATTAGTAATTTGAAGGCACAAAAACTAATAAGAAAAGGTTGCTATGCTGTTCTAGCACACGTCGAGAAAGTGCAAACTGAAGAAAAGAGCATCAATGATGTTCCCATTGCAAAAGAATTTCCCGATGTATTTCCGAAAGAATTACTGGGATTACCCCCACATCGATCCGTTGAATTTCAAATAGATCTTGTACCAGGAGCTGCACCAATAGCTCGTGCTCCTTACAGACTCGCACCCAGCGAGATGAAAGAACTGCAAAGCCAATTACAAGAACTTTTAGAGCGTGGTTTCATTCGACCAAGCACATCACCGTGGGGAGCTCCTGTTTTGTTTGTCAAGAAGAAAGATGGTACATTCAGGTTGTGTATCGACTACCGAGAATTGAACAAACTTACCATCAAGAACCACTACCCACTACCGAGAATCGACGACTTATTTGATCAACTACAAGGCTCGTCTGTTTATTCAAAGATTGACTTACGTTCCGGGTATCATCAAATGCGGGTGAAAGAAGATGATATTCCAAAGACTGCTTTCAGAACACGTTACGGTCATTACGAGTTTATGGTCATGCCGTTTGGTTTAACTAATGCACCAGCTGTGTTCATGGACCTTATGAACCGAGTGTGTGGACCATACCTTGACAAGTTTGTCATTGTTTTCATTGATGACATACTTATTTACTCAAAGAATGACCAAGAACACGGTGAACATTTGAGAAAGGTGTTAGAAGTATTGAGGAAGGAAGAATTGTACGCTAAGTTTTCAAAGTGTGCATTTTGGTTGGAAGAAGTTCAATTACTCGGTCACATAGTGAACAAATAAGGTATTAAGGTGGATCCGGCAAAGATAGAAACTGTTGAAAAGTGGGAAACCCCAAAAACTCCGAAACACATACGCCAGTTTTTAGGACTAGCTGGTTACTACAGAAGGTTCATCCAAGACTTTTCCAGAATAGCAAAACCCTTGACTGCATTAACGCATAAAGGGAAGAAATTTGAATGGAAGGATGAACAAGAGAAAGCGTTTCAGTTATTGAAGAAAAAGCTAACTACGACACCTATATTGTCATTGCCTGAAGGGAATGATGATTTTGTGATTTATTGTGACGCATCAAAGCAAGGTCTTGGTTGTGTATTAATGCAACGAACGAAGGTGATTGCTTATGCGTCTAGACAATTGAAGATTCACGAGCAAAATTATACGACGCATGATTTGGAATTAGGCGTGGTTGTTTTTGCATTAAAGACTTGGAGGCACTACTTATATGGGGTCAAAAGTATTATATATACCGACCACAAAAGTCTTCAACACATATTTAATCAGAAACAACTGAATATGAGGCAGCGTAGGTGGATTGAATTATTGAATGATTACGACTTTGAGATTCGTTACCACCCAGGGAAGGCAAATGTGGTAGCCGATGCCTTGAGCAGGAAGGACAGAGAACCCATTCGAGTAAAATCTATGAATATAATGATTCATAATAACCTTACTACTCAAATAAAGGAGGCGCAACAAGGAGTTTTATAAGAGGGAAATTTAAAGGATGAAATACCCAAAGGATCGGAGAAGCATCTTAATATTCGGGAAGACGGAATCCGGTATAGGGCTGAAAGGATTTGGGTACCAAAATTTGGAGATATGAGAGAAATGGTACTTAGAGAAGCTCATAAAACCAGATACTCAATACATCCTGGAACGGGGAAGATGTACAAGGATCTCAAGAAACATTTTTGGTGGTCGGGTATGAAAGCCGATGTTGCTAAATACGTAGGAGAATGTTTGACGTGTTCTAAGGTCAAAGCTGAGCATCAGAAACCATCAGGTCTACTTCAACAACCCGAAATCCCGGAATGGAAATGGGAAAACATTACCATGGATTTCATCACTAAATTGCCAAGGACTGCAAGTGGTTTTGATACTATTTGGGTAATAGTTGATCGTCTCACCAAATCAGCACACTTTCTACCAATAAGAGAAGATGACAAGATGGAGAAGTTAGCACGACTGTATTTGAAGGAAGTCATCTCCAGACATGGAATACCAATCTCTATTATCTCTGATAGGGATGGCAGATTTATTTCAAGATTCTGGTAGACATTACAGCAAGCATTAGGAACTCGTCTAGACATGAGTACTGCCTATCATCCACAAACTGATGGGCAGAGTGAAAGGACGATACAAACGCTTGAAGACATGCTACGAGCATGTGTTATTGATTTCGGAAACAGTTGGGATCGACATCTACCGTTAGCAGAATTTTCCTACAACAACAGCTACCATTCAAGTATTGAGATGGTGCCGTTTGAAGCACTTTATGGTAGAAAGTGCAGGTCTCCAATTTGTTGGAGTGAAGTGGGGGATAGACAGATTACGGGTCCGGAGATTATACAAGAAACTACCGAGAAGATCATCCAAATTCAACAACGGTTGAAAACCGCCCAAAGTCGACAAAAGAGCTACGCTGACATTAAAAGAAAAGATATAGAATTTGAAATTGGAGAGATGGCCATGCTTAAAGTTGCACCTTGGAAAGGCGTTGTTCGATTTGGTAAACGAGGGAAATTAAATCCAAGGTATATTGGACCATTCAAGATTATTGATCGTGTCGAACCAGTAGCTTACCGACTTGAGTTACCTCAACAACTCGCGGCTGTACATAACACTTTCCACGTCTCGAATTTGAAGAAATGTTTTGCTAAAGAAGATCTCACTATTCCGTTAGATGAAATCCAAATCAACGAAAAACTCCAATTCATCGAAGAACCCGTCGAAATAATGGATCGTGAGGTTAAAAGACTTAAGTAAAACAAGATACCAATTGTTAAGGTTCGATGGAATGCTCGTAGAGGACCCGAGTTCACCTGGGAGCGTGAAGATCAGATGAAGAAGAAATACCCGCATCTATTTCCAGAAGATTCATCAACACCTTCAACAGCTTAAAATTTCGGGACGAAATTTATTTAACGGGTAGGTACTGTAGTGACCCGAACTTTTCCATGTTTATATATATTAATTGATATTGATATTTACATGATTAAATGTTTCCAACATGTTAAGCAATCAAACTTGTTAAGACTTTATTAATTGAAATATGTTTCAAATAGACAATTGACCACCCAAGTTGACCGGTGATTCACGAAGGTTAAAACTTGTAAAAACTATATGATGACATATATATGGATATATATATAGTTAACATGATACTATGATAAGTAAACATATCATTAAGTATATTAACAATGAACTACATATGTAAAAACAAGACTACTAACTTAATGATTTTTAAACGAGACATATATGTAACGATTATCGTTGTAAAGACATTTAATGTATATATATCATATTAAGAGATATTCATACATGATAATATCATGATAATATAATAATTTAAAATCTCATTTGATATTATAAACATTGGGTTAACAACATTTAACAAGATCGTTAACCTAAAGGTTTCAAAACAACACTTACATGTAACGACTAACGATGACTTAACGACTCAGTTAAAATGTATATACATGTAGTGTTTTAATATGTATTTTTACACTTTTGAAAGACTTCAATACACTTATCAAAATACTTCTACTTAACAAAAATGCTTACAATTACATCCTCGTTCAGTTTCATCAACAATTCTACTCGTATGCACCCGTATTCGTACTCGTACAATACACAGCTTTTAGATGTATGTACTATTGGTATATACACTCCAATGATCAGCTCTTATTAGCCCATGTGAGTCACCTAACACATGTGGGAACCATCATTTGGCAACTAGCATGAAATATCTCATAAAATTACAAAAATATGAGTAATCATTCATGACTTATTTACATGAAAACAAAATTACATATCCTTTATATCTAATCCATACACCAACGACCAAAAACACCTACAAACACTTTCATTCTTCAATTTTCTTCATCTAATTGATCTCTCTCAAGTTCTATCTTCAAGTTCTAAGTGTTCTTCATATATTCTACAAGTTCTAGTTACATAAAATCAAGAATACTTTCAAGTTTGCTAGCTCACTTCCAATCTTGTAAGGTGATCATCCAACCTCAAGAAATCTTTGTTTCTTACAGTAGGTTATCATTCTAATACAAGGTAATAATCATATTCAAACTTTGGTTCAATTTCTATAACTATAACAATCTTATTTCAAGTGATGATCTTACTTGAACTTGTTTTCGTGTCATGATTCTGCTTCAAGAACTTCGAGCCATCCAAGAATCCGTTGAAGCTAGATCCATTTTTCTATTTTCCAGTAGGTTTATCCAAGGAACTTAAGGTAGTAATGATGTTCATAACATCATTCGATTCATACATATAAAGCCATCTTGTTCGAAGGTTTAAACTTGTAATCACTAGAACATAGTTTAGTTAATTCTAAACTTGTTCGCAAACAAAAGTTAATCCTTCTAACTTGACTTTTAAAAATCAACTAAACACATGTTCTATATCTATATGATATGCTAACTTAATGATTTAAAACCTGGAAACACGAAAAACACCGTAAAATCGGATTTACGCCGTCGTAGTAACACCGCGGGCTGTTTTGGGTTAGTTAATTAAAAACTATGATAAACTTTGATTTAAAAGTTGTTATTCTGAGAAAATGATTTTTATTATGAACATGAAACTATATCCAAAAATTATGGTTAAACTCAAAGTGGAAGTATGTTTTCTAAAATGGTCATCTAGACGTCGTTCTTTCGACTGAAATGACTACCTTTACAAAAATGACTTGTAACTTATTTTTCTGACTATAAACCTATACTTTTTATGTTTAGATTCATAAAATAGAGTTCAATATGAAACCATAGCAATTTGATTCACTCAAAACGGATTTAAAATGAAGAAGTTATGGGTAAAACAAGATTGGATAATTTTTCTCATTTTAGCTACGTGAAAATTGGTAACAAATCTATTCCAACCATAACTTAATCAACTTGTATTGTATATTATGTAATCTTGAGATACCATAGACACGTATACAATGTTTCGACCTATCATGTCGACACATCTATATATATTTCGGAACAACCATAGACACTCTATATGTGAATGTTGGAGTTAGCTATACAGGGTTGAGGTTGATTCCAAAATATATATAGTTTGAGTTGTGATCAATACTGAGATACGTATACACTGGGTCGTGGATTGATTCAAGATAATATTTATTGATTTATTTCTGTACATCTAACTGTGGACAACTAGTTGTAGGTTACTAACGAGGACAGCTGACTTAATAGACTTAAAACGTCAAAATATATTAAAAGTGTTGTAAATATATTTTGAACATACTTTGATATATATGTATATATTGTTATAGGTTCGTGAATCAACCAGTGGCCAAGTCTTACTTCCCGACGAAGTAAAAATCTGTGAAAGTGAGTTATAGTCCCACTTTTAAAATCTAATATTTTTGGGATGAGAATACATGCAGGTTTTATAAATGATTTACAAAATAGACACAAGTACGTGAAACTACATTCTATGGTTGAATTATCGAAATCGAATATGCCTCTTTTTATTAAGTCTGGTAATCTAAGAATTAGGGAACAGACACCCTAATTGACGCGAATCCTAAAGATAGATCTATTGTGCCTAACAAACCCCATCCAAAGTACCGGATGCTTTAGTACTTCGAAATTTATATCATATCCGAAGGGTGTCCCGGAATGATGGGGATATTCTTATATATGCATCTTGTTAATGTCGGTTACCAGGTGTTCACCATATGAATGATTTTTATCTCTATGTATGGGATATGTATTGAAATATGAAATCTTTTGGTCTATTATTATGATTTGATATATATAGGTTAAACCTATAACTCACCAACATTTTTGTTGACGTTTTAAGCATGTTTATTCTCATGTGATTATTAAGAGCTTCCGCTGTCGCATACTTAAATAAGGACGAGATTTGGAGTCCATGCTTGTATGATATTGTGTAAAAACTGCATTCAAGAAACTTATTTTGTTGTAACATATTTGTATTGTAAACCATTATGTAATGGTCGTGTGTAAACAGGATATTTTAGATTATCATTATTTGATAATCTACGTAAAGCTTTTTAAACCTTTATTGATGAAATAAAGGTTATGATTTGTTTTAAAATGAATGCAGTCTTTGAAAAAACGTCTCATATAGAGGTCAAAACCTCGCAACGAAATCAATTAATATGGAACGTTTTTAATCAATAAGAACGGGACATTTCATAGTTCGGGTCCGGGAAATGATTGGGAGGCTTACATGGCGCGCCAGTTTTCAGATATGCGACTCCATAGTGATCAAAACACCCAAAAGGTAATTGATCACTACGATGCAGGTAAAAGGGAGATGCAACATTACATTGATGTTGGGAATGATCGAACATGGTATACTCAAGCGGGGCAGCAAAATCAGCTTAATTGGATACATGAACAGACAGTGTCATACGCTGCAGATCCTGCTAACTATACCCCCTCTCCTTGGCCTTCATACGATCCTTGGGTTCAAATGGGTGATCCATATCCTGCGCCTTATCCTCCTCCTCCTAACCCGCCTACTGAAGACACTGCGGTCGTCCCTGCTCAAGGAACTTATCAGGGGTACAACCCCTCAATATTTCAGGACGACGACGCGGGAAATCAAAGCGAAGGTGGAGCTGGCCCAAGTAACTCATTTTGGTTATTTTTCTGAAGATGACGTAATTTTTCCTGATGTGTGACAGGTTTGGTTGATGTTGGTTTATTTCAAAAACAATTTCTTTTCAAGTTTGGTGTGTAATAACTAGATAATATTTTGGATAATTGTGATTTGAATAATTTAGATAATTGAAAGTGGGGTTTTTAGTACATGGAGTACACCTCCATTTATTTGTGTGAATCATATGGTACCTTTGTTTGAATTGATACAGGTGAGCATTGTGCTATATGCTGCATTTTTACAAAGACTGGCTGTAAGTTCAGCACATACTTGATTGGTGATTGTTTTGTGGTTGCAAGAAGCGGATGATGTTCTTATGCTGGCATTCAGTTCAGCGCCATCATCCCGTGAACTTCGGTTTTAAACCTTGAAAGTAATAAACTCTCTTACACTCTTTGACCCTCTTGAATTTAAATTTTTCTGATTTCATGTAACGAGGACGATACATGAAC
Organism: Rutidosis leptorrhynchoides; assembly: GCF_046630445.1. Lineage (NCBI taxonomy): Eukaryota > Viridiplantae > Streptophyta > Magnoliopsida > Asterales > Asteraceae > Rutidosis > Rutidosis leptorrhynchoides. Next base: position 43,999,822 of record NC_092340.1, read on the forward strand.
TCAAGTGTGGGGAGGAAGTTATAAATTCTTTCGGGTTTTTGATTTTAGTTAAAAAGGCTTAAAATGGTGAAAATTTTTAAACTTTTATCTTCATAAATTCAAATTTTGTTTAAAATTTGTAGATTTTAAAACTAGGTGTATACACCGAAATTATTATCACAAAACAAATTAAGAAACAACCAAATGATTGAGTTTGTCATATAAAAGATATAATCATCATGCTATACCACATTCTGGATGAAATGAAAGTCATCAAGTAATTTGTTGTTCTAACAATCTAATCCAATGCTCATCCATGTAATGATTGTGATGGAAGTCAAGTCTTCCAATATGACACACTTGCTAACTTATGTTAGAAGTCGTAGTCCAGAACAGCTGTAGGTTGACGAAAAATCTTGAAAAGTCATCTCTATCATCGGCTGGAAATCCACCTCACCTCAGCATCAAACAGGGTTTTTGGTGGTCAGACTTATCCTAACCATGAGATGGATCTGTCTCGTACAATGGGGGGGCACAGTGCAAATTAGCTTTTAAGACTAATGAATCTAATCCCCAGATGGATGATCTCCGTAAATATCAACCGCATCTATGTTGACCGCGGTTAACATACATATGCCATAACAAATTGAGGTGTGCAAACTCATGGTTCACCGATGATATTTGGACATGATATAGTTTCTTCTAAAACTTATGCTATTTTATGAACTATATTGTGTAAAACCATTTTTAGGACATCCGGTTTCAAGTTCCATGATACTTCAATCATGGGGGCGAGTAGCTTGCTAAGCGCCGACTGAGGCTTCGGTTTTCAGTTACCCTCAACCGGACTTTGAGGTTAAAACCGGAAAACTTGATTAGTGTAAAAACTAACATGAATAATTTTCAAAACATAAAAGGTTTTTAGCAAAGGTCCTAATTTCCCTAAGGATCCAAATTTTCAAGAAATGTGGACTTTAAAACCCACCTTTCGAATTTGGTGTGATTTCATTTTGCGGTGTACTCCAAAGGTGTGTGTACTCAAAACGCGTGAGTTTGATTCGTGTGTGAAATAAGTGTGAGTGTGTATATATGGTGACCCGAGTGTGATTTCCATATAGCGTGAGTTATTGTGTTACTAAATAACTTGTGTGTCTTGTGTATTATATCGAGAGAGTGTGAGTCCCATTTTTTTGTGTTCTCATTTAAATAAGTGTGTTTACTATAGTAAATTTCAATTTCTTGTAAGTCTTGCTTGAGGACAAGCAAGGTTTAAGTGTGGGAATTTTGATAACGTCAAAATTATACATGTTTATTGTCGTTATTTCGATCCAATGTTGTTCCATTTGTATGTAATTGTTATACGTATGTATTGTAATTCATGTACATTTGTAAAAAGTCCATTGTGAATGAATAAATGAAGACCAACAGCGAAAACAGAGTTAAAACGAAGATCGAATGCGTAAAACAGCCTGAAACCACTGAAACAGGTCCAAATGCGGCGCATCTCTCTTAGATGCGGCGCATCTTTACACCAAATAACTCCCGACAGTTTCAGATGCGGAGCATGAAGACTTCTGGGCCAAAATAGCAACAGATGCGGCGCATCTGAGATGGATGCGGCGCATCCAAGCCAGATGCGGCGCATCTGTCCCAGATGCGGCGCATCTGACCCCCTACCGACAGTCCTGAGTACAGAATCGAGCTGGAATCTACTAAACGTAAAGAGATGCGGCGCATCCCAAAGAGATGCGGCGCATCTGGTCACTTTCTGGCCAAAAAACCTAACTTTTGAGGCTATTTAATGAAGCAAATGGTTACTTACTTGAAAGACCTTCACTACTACATTCTCCCCCAGTTTTAAGACGATTTTCAAGGTCCAAGGAAGGCTGCAAGTTAATCTCCACTCTTTCAACATCAATATTAAGCTAGGATCGTTTATCGCAATTGGTACTATTGTTCTATATCTTTTTAACATGAATTCAACTTGTATTTACTGTTTCATTAGTTCTACTATGATTATGTTAGGCTAAAAGCCTTGTGTGTTTGCTTCAATGTAAGATTTATAGCTTGGGATTGTTCTATACTTTGATGTTATGCTAGTTATACATATGTTTGATTGATTTAATTATCTAGTTCAACCGTAAGAACCATTGTTATGCATGTTTAGATCATTACTTCAATTATATAGATTGCAACCTATTAATGTGAGTTAACTAGGAAAACAATCTATACTTCAATACATCTAGTAATCTAGACGATTAGATACATACACTTAAGTGATTTTGTTATGTGTTTAATTCGGTAATTGAATAAGTTCCAAAGCAACGTAGTTATGAAATTACCTCAAGTGATTGTTGTAATTAAGGTTTTCACGTGAGTTTAACCGGGTTGAATCTAGTTAGTTAATCAATCTAAATCACCATGTTCTTTCAAGAAATTCATTGTTGTAACTATCTCTATATTCTAGTTCAATTATACGAGTTATGACTTGATTTATGTGAATTTATCAAAGGCTATAATTTGTACTTCAACACTTAGTGATCTAGACACCTATATGTGAATATAGGATGGTAATTAGATGATATTTAGGTTTTACAATCATGTAGTTTACTTAGAGTGATCTTAGTAAACTAGGTTTTATGTGAATTTAACCAAGAAAGAATCCTGTTGATTAAACATAGTTCTTAAGTTTATAGATATTGTGAAATTGATATAAACTACTCTATTGTAACTATCGCATAACGGTTTTAATTATAAAAGAACAATCTCTGTCATCTATCAAGCATAGAAGTAAACACCGCATTCTCATTATTGTCATTCATTATATTTATTTACTGTTTCGTTAAACAAAAACACAACTTCAAATATAAACCCCCTTTTTAGAATAATTAATCGTGGTAAAATCATTTAAACAAACTTCTCCCTGTGGATCGAACTGGTCAATTTACTTGCTAGTTACTACATGATCGGGTTTTAGTTGCCTGTATTATGTGTTAATTATTAAGCATATTGTCTACATTTTAAAGGTTACGTCTTGACACATCACCCATAAACCGTAATTTGACCCATAAGAAGTCAACATTTCGCCATGAACAAGTTTTGAAACCAAAACATATTTAACTCGGGTTTATACTTCAACTTAATCCATTTTAAGTTTATAAACCTTATTAAATCGACAATTGGGTCATAATCATCACCAAACCCTAATTTTGACTCTAATCAAAATTAGTCAACCACATGAACTCTAAAGGCTTCCAACACCTCAATAATCACTAAATACTAGTGATTACACCCATTTGCAAGTCTTACAAACTTACACTTGTTCACCAAACCCAAAACCCGCCAATAACAACAATAAACCCGAATCTTGGTGTTAATCTTCAATTAACAACTAAATGGGTTCCATCTATGAACATACAAGCCAAAAGCCCCAAATTTGAATGATGAACACGAAAATTAAATTCGGAGTTAGAGCTTACTGCTAGTATCACTTTGTAGCTAAGAACGAGGAGAACAAACTTGTCTCTTACGCTTTCGATCAAAACCCGCTTCTTCCTTTCCAAAAATCCCTTTGAATCAATTGGGGTGTTTGAGTTTTTGAGAGAAAATGAAGAAGAAAAGGAAAAAGATAAAAGGAAATGAAGTGGATGGATGGGATTTAAGATCCCAATCTGGCTCACATGCAAAATGACCAAAATGCCCTTGAACCTTATTTAATATTACAAAAATCAGGTACCAGTCCGCCCAGAACGCCGCACCGCGGCCTTAATTATTACGCCGCAACCTTTGCCTCGATCTGGGACTGTTTTGTTGAGCCTACTGAAACTGAAACCAGTTGAATGTCGCGCCGCGGCCCCAATCCTCGCACCGCGACGTTAGTCGTGATTTGTTGCCTGCCTTACCATGTCTCCTGATTCTGATTCTGGTTAATTGTCGCGCCGTGACCGGCAGCTCCGCGACCTTAGCCGTGGCCTGATCACTTCTCGCATACATGAACTTTAAAACAGGAACATGTATCAAATCCTTCATACGCTAGTTGTACATACACAATATGCCTATATATATCATATACGGGAAAGCAGGGTGTTACAGCAAGCTTGTATTTCAAACTTTCTTGAAGATCCATAAAGTAAAGTGTTGGATCTACAAGTTACATGAAGATCATAAACATGGGTTTTGATCTTTAAACATAAATAAAGAGATCTTAAGTAAATAAACTTAGATCTAACAAGATTATGAAGATTCAAAGCTAAGAAGCTTGAATCCTTCATGTTCTTGAAAACTTTTCAAAACAAAGTTTAAATCAACAAAAGTTATGAAGATTCAAGTTACAGAACTTGAATCTTTGTTCATGATGATGATGATCTATGAATTAAAGTAAGAAAAGAAAGAAAAAGAAGTTAAGAACTTACAAGTTCTTCAAGTATTTGAGAGAAATTTTAGAGTGAGAAAGTAGAGAGAAGTGTGTGTGTTTGAATGAAAATGAAAATGATAGAAATGAATGAAGTGTGGGTATTTATCAAAGAAAGAAAAAGAAATAAAAAAATACAAAATGGTGGGGTGGTGGGTGGTGGCCGAAGGTCAAGGGAGGCAAGGGTGGGGGGACCATTTTGGCCTTATGTGGTGTGGCTCATGGTGGTAGTACATGGTGATGGTGACATGTTAGGTGGTTTGAGACATAGTGCAAGCCTTGGTACATAAGCATGCATAATACTTATCTTATTAATTTCATGGACTTAATTATGATTACATGGGCTAATTAACTCATTACTAGCCCACTTAAGTTGAGTAGGTTGGGCCATGGAAGTCCATTAAAGTGTTAAGTCCATTAATGGTAACTAGTAAGCCTTAGTAAACACTTAAGCATAATTTAGGAACCATAAAACCAAGTAATTGTCATTAATAAGTAACAATTACGTTTACGTAGCCATAATATCCCAATTATGGCAAAATTTTAACGTGTACTAAGTTCGTAGCTCGTTTTAATCAATAAGTGACACTAACGGTCGTAAATGAAATCAAGGATCACGTTAAGTAACTAAGTACTTAAAAACACGTTGTAAGGCATTAACGCAAGTAATTAACATAATTAATGATCCCAGAATATAATCTAACACAGTACGCACAAATACGCAGTTTCGTGAAAGAAATAAATATAATTAAAAGTCAAAAAAGTCGGGTCGTTACAGTTCATAATCTGAATGATTTAAGAGTTCTGAGTGAATTTGATTCTATATGACAATATGCTATTTGATAATCATTTTGAATGGATAATATGATGAAGTAAAGTTACATTATTACAAAGAAGAATAAGAAGAAGAAGAAGAAGAGGAGGAGGAGAAGGATGAGGAGTGTACTATCCTTACTTTCATCCCCTCAATCTTGATTGCACTCAAAGATGCATATTTAAATTTAGTAACCGTAATATTCTGATGATGTTACTTATGAAACTTTTTCTCTGGATCAGAAAACCCTTCAAGCGCATATGATTTCTTGGTATGTGACATGCACTACCTGAACCCTGCAAAAACAAAAATAATCAAATAATTAAAATCACCTACACTATAAAATAACTACAACAATTAAATTTGCACGTACTTTATCACAAGAATTAAACACGACTGTCCCTGGCAGCAATGCCAAAAACTTGATGTGCTAAATCTACGTTATATAAATAACTCCAGAAAACACAGATTTAAAACTAACACATAACTATAGGCAAGTGTACATAGTATATAAATGGCAAATCCATGCTTCGTTCATAGGGACAACAACTAGAAATCAATCCTAGTGACTAATAACATGCAAGTACTAAATTGACAGAAAAACAGTAAATCCGGGGGTTATCGTTTAATGACCGAAAAGTTAAAGTAATGATTCAACTAAAATAACGTTAAAAAAACAAACAATTGATTTAGAGCAAATAACCGGATTCAAACAAGTATGTTTACTTAGGCATTTTCACTTAATATGTTGGGATTTTTGGATAAGATAGACAATTTCATATCATGTAAGTGATCAATAATCTAGCTATGCATTCCAGACGCAACTACAATAATTAGCATGCAAATGTGTCATTCAATCTTACGTTTATCAATGTAACAGACCGTCCATACACTTTGAACAACTTTTCAACTGAATTATTAACCAAGAACATGACGTTGTACTAGGGGCGAATTTAGGTGTAACTCCGTGGGGTCACGAGACATCACTAGTTTGAAAATTTTTAGTAGAAAATATCCGTTATATTGTATATGACACCACTAAATTTAATTAGAGGACCCCATATATTTTCTAAATTTATAGTGTTTCTTTTAAATTGCACAGGACCATACTAAATTTAACTACTTGGTGAAAGGACCCGTTCATATACATTATAAACGATTCACAATAGTTGATTACATCGCGAGGTATTTGACCTCTATATGATACGTTTTACAAACATTGCATTCGTTTTTAAAAGACAAACTTTCTTTACATCAAAAATTGACGGCATGCATGCCATTTCATATTACATCCAACTATAATTGACTTAATATTAATCTTGATGAACTCAATGACTCGAATGCAACGTCTTTCAAAGTATGTCATGAATGACTCCACGTAATATCCTTAAAATGAGCTAATGCACAGCGGAAGATTTCTTTAATACCTGAGAATAAACATGCTTTAAAGTGTCAACCAAAAGGTTGGTGAGTTCATTAGTTTTTCATAATCAATCATTTCTGTAAGAGTAATAGACCACAAGATTTCATATACATAAACGTTTTAATAAAAATATTCTAAGTGGTTGAGCACTTGGTAACCATACTTAACATTTAATCAACGTCGCATATTCCCTTTATTATGAAATCTCACTACACTGTACCAACTGTAGTTACTGAAACGAAGTATTGTGCAACCGTTGAATACTGGTCGTCCAGTCCGGTTGGGGTTGTCAGGCCCGATAGATCTATCAACAGGATTTGCGTTTACAATACCGCATGTAAATGGTAGTTACCAAGCTATTAGGGAAAAATATGCAAAGTGGTACAGCTCAACGTAGAATATGTTTTTAGTACTTGTGTCCATTTCGTAAAACAGTTATAAAACAGTGCATGTATTCTCAGCCCAAAAATATATATAAAAAGGGAGTAATGAAACTCACAATACTGTATTTCGTAGCAATTATGTATATGACGGCACTGAACAAGTGCAGGGTTTGTCTCGGATTCACGAACCTATATTAAATATATATATTTATATGTTGGTCAATATCTGTCTAACAATTTAGGTCAAGTCGTAGTGTATCACAATCCTAATGCTCGAGACCGACATGCAAAAGTCAACAAAAGTCAACTTGACCCAAAATGACTTCCAAAATCTATACATGTTTATTATATAACTTATATATAGTCATTTTATATATTTAAATATATTTATCAGATCTTATTATACTAAATAATACAAGTCATTTATTAATAAATAAAAATTTATATTAAAATTCATATATGATAAAAATATACTTTTATATATCTCAAGTAATAAAATTTATAAAATTCACTTAATATCATAAAAATATAGTGGTATGTATTATTAATGTAATTATTTTACGTGTGGTAAAAATATCTTTGTACGCATATTTATTTGATAAAATAATATTGATAATAATAATAATGATAAAAATAATAAAATGATAGTTTCAATAAAAATATTAATTTTTAGGAATAAAGATAATTTTAGTAATAGCATCAACTGATAACAATTATAATAATCGTTTTAATACTAATATTAAAATTAATGATAATTCAGTTGACCATATCTTTTAATCCGTTCATCGAAACCACACGAGTTCTAAATGAAAAGTTATTAATTTTTCTTCAGCTTTTGAACGACATGCATATCATATACCTTATCTCAGTAGCATATGTATCAAATTCGTGATTTATCATAAACTATTTAACGACAAAACTAAGCATACAAATATGCATAATCATATATACTCGAGCACTAGTCAGGGATACACTATTAATATATAAAAGATAAGATATGAATGCTCACCTATCAATATTGTGATTCAATATTGCAGGAAAGTACGTAGACGCAACAAAAATGATAAACGTTAGGTTGACCTCACGAGCAATACCCTCGATCAATACCCATAACCTCCATAGCTATAACCCATAATTTCCTTAGCTCTATCCCGTTTGAAAACTTATTTTGAAATCGTCTGAATATAACTCCGTCATAGTATTTTATGTATACTAATAATATCTTGAAATAATACTAAGTAAATATATATATGTAATTCGATTGAGAGAGTTTAGAGAAATATATTTACAAGTTTCTATGAAATAATGAAACCTATTAATTTTATTTATAATAGATTTTTGAATTATTAAAGTGAATTATTAAAGTATGAATTATTAAAGTGAATTATTAAAGTATGAATTATTAAAGTGAATTATTAAAGTATGAATTATTAAAGTGAATTATTAAAGTATGAATTATTAAAGTGAATTATTAAAGTTAAAGTAAAGTAAAAGTAAAGTAAAGGTAAAGTTAAAGTATAGTAAAAGTATAAAACTATGTACGTATAATACGCGTATAAATATATATAATATTAATTTAAATTGTTATATATATTTAATAAAATATAATATAAATATCGTTATCTTTATCATACTGGTTAAGTAATGAGTTGTCAAAAGTGGTTCTAGATATTTATAAAAGATATATACGTTTTAATAATAAAGTTCTTTTTAAACTGAAAACGTTTTTTGTACTTTTGAAACTAAATCAAATAAATATGAAAATTTTGTTTTCCAAAACTAAATATATTTAAGAATCATTTTGTTAAAAGGTTAAAATAATGGAAATCGTTATATCATAAAACATTTTAGAAAAGTAGATTTATATATATTCATAATAGGTTTCAAGTTTTTAAATTACAGTCTGTTGGTGAAGCATGAGATAAAGTCCAAAGGTTAAATAAACGTATGAAATCATCTTAATGAAAAATGTCGAGTTACTTAACTTGTCGATATCCAACATCTAAGTTATTTACACTCCACGTTCTTATTTTCATATCAAATAAAATGAAAGTTAACATAGTTATCTTATCAAGGTCACGAGGAAAATATTATAAAACATGCCTTGAAAATTAAACAGGAATTTCCACTAACCCTTGTCTAGTTCCCGTTAATTGACACATTTGTTCTTACTTATAAATCACTTCACCATTTTCCGAATGTTATCAAAAAGAATAGATTTCTTAAATCACAGTGGACCTCATAACATAGGCCCGTAATCATATCATAATGTATCTGATAATTCAATCATTTGATATTATCTCTTAATTCTGTCGATAAATATATCGAAACAAATACGTTCATGTAAAGTATCATATATCTAATACTTTGTTAATGTTTTCAGGTAATATTATATATTATATATACATATCTATATACACATAATTGTTCGTGAATCGTCGAACACGGTCAAAGGGTAATTGATTACATGAATGTAGTTCCAAACTTTTTGAGATTCAACATTACAAATTATGCTTATCGTGTCGGAAACATATAAAGGTTAAGTTTAAATTTGGTCGGAAATTTCTGGACCGTCACACTTGGACCCCATATATTTTTTGAATTTGTAGTTTTTTAAGATAAACTACCACTAAAATAGTAGTTAAATATAATTAGTACTGAAAAAAATTTCGGGACCTCATTGAATTATAATCTTAGAATCGCCATTACGTTGTACGGTTGTAGTCACCAATAATTGCGCCAAATCGTCGCAACAATTCACACTTGCTAGTTACTTTAATCAGTCAGTCTCAGCTAATTTTCAGATAGCACGTATAACCCTACTATCACTTTGCAATGGGTTAAAATGCTTCAAATTGCCTTGAAAACCTCCAAAAATTGTCTGAATTCGACATGTTACGGAACCCTCTCTAAAAATATACATGCCGCTCCAAAAACCTAAGGCTCGTATTTATAGTTTCCAAAACCAACAGGGGCAAGCGCCGCTTCAGAAGCCCAAGCGGCACTTCCGCTGCGGAATTTCGATCAAACCCTAGATGTAGGCGGCTCTTTACTGGCGCTTTCACCTTTCAAGCGGCACATCATCTTCCTAGGTTGCGCTTTGTTCTTCAACTTCAACCTTTCGAACAACAATCAAAGTGACGCTTAGACCTTCAAGCTGCGCCTTCATCTGAGTCCAGTACGTACTGCCAAGATATCTAAGAGGCGCTTTTGTCCTAAAGCGGCACCTCTGATCTGACACTTTTTCTTCTGCTTTAATTCACAAGGGGTGCTATTTAATGGAAGCGACGCTTCCTACCTTTTTTCAGCAGATCATATTCTTCTATCTTCTTACGCAGCTTCCTCCCGTCCATTTCTTCATACTTTATCAAAATCATCGTTTTTACCTGAAATCAACTGTAAATCATTAAGTATCGAAAGTTCATATAATTGATCCCAAAACATATAAAATAACTATGATATTTCATCAAAATGTATATGTAAACATGTATAGAATATGCAATATCGAGGAAGAAGAAGAGATGGGTTTGTATCAATTGTCGATTTACGTATCATCGATGAATCGTGGTTTGCAGACCGATGCGTTTGTATTTTGATGTGTGTGTGTGTGTGTGTGTGTGTCAATCGTCGATTTACCTGTTGTAATTATAAACTATTGAATTTATGTTTAAGATATAAAACTGAATCATTTAGCGCAACAATGTTCGAACACCTTTACCGCAACAATCACCGTAGCCCGTAGGAAAGCCACCCACACCTCACCTACACAATAAAGCCACGCTGCATTACTCCAAACAAAGGGCGTAAGATTATAGTCTACACATCAACATACGGCTTTGTTGATGACCGTTAAACTGGTCTTTTAAACAAATGCACGAATTCATAAATTGACAGATAAATGTGATACCTGTGGAGTTTTTAAATACCTTTCAGTCTTCAACGAAATTTTGGAAAATGGATTTATAAATGTGTTTATTACAATAATCATAGAAAATGACATTTCATGGAAAATTAAACTGTACATTAAATAGTTTAAACAGATTAATTAGGAGACATTATAGTAGTTGGCTTTAATTAGAGAGTGACTTTCACCATTAAAGCATTAACTGTTGTCTTAATTACTTATATGTATACTATTAAAAAATGATACTACGTAATAATTAAACTTTGGCCCAATGCACGATAATTTTAATTTTGCAAGCTATTCCTAATTTGATAGCAGCTTACAAAAATAGTAACATGAATAACTTTTAATAAAAGGTTGTGTATAACTAAAAGAGTTATTGCCCGTAAATTTAAATTAAAAACCATAGTGGTGCCACTTATTTTTTATTTTGTCTTTAGTTGTCTTTTCATAAATACTTTTTCATAAAGATAAACACAAGTATTAACATCTTCTATGGTTTATATTAAAATCCTATAATGATGATGTCATTATTAAGCTAATTCATTTGTTAAAAAAAAATTAAAAAGAAAAAAAAAATCTAAACCCTTAAGATGATGTCATTAATCTAATTATTAATGACTAACTAAATTAAATCTACTTATTTATTTATTTCATGTTTTTTGAGGAAAAAATTCACTCTCATTAATTATTATTATATTATTATTATTCAAATTCAAATATTAGTTATCTTTATCAGATTAATTACGTTATATATGTATGCGAAATACACGTCTCAATAAAATGTTCTATATAGACTTTTATGACAAGAAAAATAGTAATTGTGATGAAAATTGGAAGATGGTGGTAAGAAAATATATGTAGTTCATTTATTCCGACCAAGTTAAGTACATCAATGTGTCTGTAAAAACAACGAGAAGTTTCTTAGTCGTAATCTTTCGGGTCATTAAACTAAATGAATTTAGCGTTTAAATTCACTTAATACCTAAAATATAACATTAAACTGTTTCGTTTAAACAAACCCGTGGTTTCACGGGTCATTTCACTAGTATAGTATAAATAATTATTATGTTACTTACAAATAAAAGACTGTGTTAGATGAAGTGGTTAAGACGTTTGATTTTCAAGTGGACTGTGTGAATTCGATTCCCACTCTTATACATATTAAAATTAAAATCTAAGTGTGTGTTTGTTTGCTATTTAGGATTTGGTGATATCGTAATACCAAATGATGACTTTGTATAGTTTGTTAGTTTAGCTTATTTTGTCGATGGTTTGTATTTCCTCGATTATATTTTTTCCTCGGGTTATAATATAAGGCTTGCTCTAAAAAAAGAGCTGCTGCGTTTGTTTATGATATCCTAATACCAAATTGTGACGATCGCTCCAAATCCATATGGACAATACGTCATTCATCGATTTCATTGCGAGGTATTTGACCTCTATATGATACGTTTTGTAAACATTGCATTTTTTTGAAAAAGACACACCATAAATGTATATTTAAATCAAAGGTTTTCGACATCTGATGATTTCTACATATAGACAATCACCGTAATAATAGTTTACAATAGTACTTCCGTTGACAATGCAGTCAAAATATGATACATGGTGATGATTTGGTGAATGCAACGTTTCCTCGAAAAATATGTCATGTAAGACTCCATGCACATAGCTTGTATAACATATAAGCAAACAGCGGAAGACTTCTAGGAAACCTGAGAATAAACATGCTAACAAGTGTCAACACAAAGGTTGGTGAGTTCATAGTTTTAGTGTTTCGCATAATCTGTATATAAAAGTGGATCACAAGATTTCAGTTGTTTCATCCAGAAACGTTTATCAAAAGTTTGTCAATAGATTCTACGTAATAGAGCACCCTGGTAACTAAGCTTTAACGTTATAATGATAAATACCCCATTCGTTTTAATACACGCAAACCAACGTGTCCGAAACTCAAATAACACACGTCCGTTAAAAGGCTAGCGCTCTAGCTCGGACGGGGATGTCAAGCCCTATGGATCCATATACTATTATTCGCGCCCACCAGTCCATATCCTATGTACTGGCAGCTACTAGTTACCAAAGCTAAGGGATTTTCGGTTCAAACTCAGTGTAGAATTAAGTATGTACTTTTATCCATTGCGTTTAAAATAAATTGCATGTATTCTCAGTCCAAAAATATATATTGCAAAAGCAATTAAAAAGGGAGCAAATGAAACTCACCTTAGCAGCACATAAGGTCATTCATCAAAAAGTGACCGTAACTCGAAATGCAAGATTAACCGTAGATCTCAACCTAGAGAACATATGTTGGTCAATACATGTCTAATAAACTAGGTTGGGTTATAGTGTATCACAATCCTAATGCTCGAGATCGACATACAAAAGTTATCAAAAGTCATTTCAAAAAGTTGTAACGACCCGGATTTTTCCGATCGTTTTACACTTATAAGATTAATATTTACATAAATTAAACCTTACCAACATGATAAGCAATCTAAATTGTTGAGATTTATGATTTTGAAAAGAATTTTACACAACGTTTGACCGTCTAATTTGACCGATGATATCACGAACTATACAATATATGATAATTATACGTTTGTGTATATATATGTATTTATTTATATTTAACATGATTTATGGATGTTTTAATATCTCATTTTGTATTAATAACAATAAGTTATAAGTATATTTTGAAACTACTAACTTAAGTTTTCAAAACGATAACTATACGTAACGTTATTTGACATAAATACTTATAACCTATAATGTTTATACATATATCGTATATGTAATGTATTTAATCACTTTTTAAGGATTTAAATACATAAAACAATATAAGTGTATTCACAAAAGATAGCTATATTTGAATCCTCATTCCATTTTTCACAAGATTTCTATACGTATATCTAGAGTATATATACTCGTATCATACCTAGCTTCTATACGTATTTACTATTGATATATACACATCAAATCACCACCAACCAGCCCTTGTTCATGCCTTATGTATAAGGTAACTACTTTTGTTATCTAGTATGACAATTTCACATGATTAAAAGATTTTTTCACAAAATTACAAACTTATACACCTTTTACACCACCATTTATACTCCATCCATTTTCAATTTTTGATTCATTTTTTACCTCAAACCTCTAGCTAAAAACACACACACTTTTAAGAGCCTTAAACTCCATAACCATTCAGCTAATATCCATGAGGATCTAGCCATAAAAACATCACTTAATCACCATAAGAAAACTCTTACAAAAACACTTCAAGAATCCTTCCAAGAACACAAACTTACTTCCAATCTTTCATCCAATTCCATCACTCTTTTTGTTCTAGGTTTTTACTCCTCTTTTACAGCAATCTTGTCCAAGTAACTTGAGGTAGTAACTTTGTTCATAACCTTATTCGATTCATATATATATAGCTATCTTATTTTGTGGTATAAAATTTTAACAACAAGAACATAGTTTGAATGTTTTCAAACTTGTTTGCAAACTAAATAGATCCTTCTAACTTAACTTTTAAAATACTTCAAGACCTGTAATATAACATAAATATATGCTAATTTAACAAGGTATAACTTGGTTTTTCAAAGAACACCTTAAAAACTGAATTTACGACGTCGGAGTGTAACCGGGGGCTGTTTTGGGTTGGATAATTAAAAACTATCTTGAACTTTGAATTGGAAGTTTATTTTCTGGAAAAATGATATTTACTATGAATATGATAACACATAAAAATTTCATAATTTAATTCAAAGTATAAGTATTTTTAGAAAAATGATCATTAAATGATGTTTTGTAACAAAAATGATTAACTTCATAAGTTTCACTAAAGTTTGACCTATGACCTGTGATTTCGAATACAAACTAAGGTATTTACAGTTAATATTCTTAAAGAGGGACTCGATCCAAGGAAGTGGTAAGTTGAACCAACGAAAACGGAGTTGTAACGAAGAAACTATGACCGAAACAAAATCGGATATCCAAGACTAGTTTAGCCACGAAAATAATTGGAGAAAAATTAAATAAATCACATCTTTTTAAAATAACATGATATTTTATATATATTGATAATGCTAAAAACGAACATATATTTCATAGCATTATTCCTCAAGAAAGACAAGCTTTTAGTTGCAATTGTTCTATTTACAAGTGATATTCGTTTAAATAATAAAAGGTGAAGACAAAAGACAGATTCGACGATTTGAAGACGCAAACGACCAAAAAGCTCAAAAGAACAAAAGACAATCAAAAAGGTTCCAATTATTGATAAGAAACGTCTCGAAATCACAAGAGTACAAGATTCAAAACGCAAAGTACAAGATATTAAATTGTACGCGAGGACGTTCGAAAATCCGGAACCGGGACTAGAGTCAACTCTTAACGCTCGACGCAACGGACTAAAAATTACAAGTTAACTATGTATATAAATATAATATAATATATAATTAATTATATTAATTATATATATATTATATATATATATTAAAAACTGTCGGCAGCCAGAAACTCCAAGGGTGTGAATTGAAAATACCTCTCCGCGACTCGCGGAGTTTGAAGGGCTTTTTGCCGCAAGTCGCGGAGCCCCAAATTTCACTTCTGGCTATAAAGCCAACCGAATTCTGATCGAATTTATCATCATTTTTTCTTCTCATTCATACGAAGTAATATATATTTATATTTATAATTTATATTTTAATTTTAATTATAATTCTAATAATAAGGGTATGTTAGCAAATGTTGTAAGGGTGTAAGTCGAAATTCTGTCCGTGTAACGCTACGCTATTTTTAATCATTGTAAGTTATGTTCAACCTTTTTATATTAATGTCTCGTAGCTAAGTTATTATTATGCTTGTTTAAAACGAAGTAATCATGATGTTGGGCTAATTACTAAAATTGGGTAATTGGGCTTTGTACCATAATTGGGGTTTGGACAAAAGAACGACACTTGTGGAAACTAGACTATGGGCTATTAATGGGCTTTATATTTGTTTAACTAAATGAAAGTTTGTTAATGTTAATATAAAGATTTACAATTGGGCGTCCCTATAAATTACCATATACACTCGATCGGACACGATGGGCGGGGTATTTATATGTACGAATAATCGTTCATTTAACCGGACACGGGAATGGATTAATAGCCACTAGAATAATTAAAACAGGGGTGAAATTACATTCAAGGGTAATTGGTGTAATTGTTAACAAAGTAGTAAAACCTTGGTTTACACGCAGTCGATAACCTGGTGTATTCATTAAACAAAGTATTAAAACCTTGTTACAATTCGAATCCCCAATTAGTTGGAATATTTATCTTCGGGTATAATAATAATTTGACAAGGACACTTGCAATTTATATTTATGACTGATGGACTGTTATGGACAAAAACCAGACGGACATATTGAATAATCCAGGACAAAGGACAATTAACCCATGGGCATAAAATTAAAATCAACACGTCAAACATCATGATTACGGAAGTTTAAATAAGCATAATTCTTTTATATCATATTTAATTTCCTTTATTTTATATTTAATTGCACTTCTAATTATCGCACTTTTATTTATTGTTATTTAATCGCACTTTTAATTATCGTACTTTTAATTATCGCAATTTAATTTTATCGCATTTTTATTATTCGCAATTTCATTATCGTTATTTACTTTACGCTTTAATTTAAGTCTTGTATTTATTTTATATTTTACATTAGGTTTTAACTGCGACTAAAGTTTTAAAATCGACAAACCGGTCATTAAACGGTAAAAAACCCCCCTTTATAATAATAATATTACCTATATATATATTTGTATTTTTATAAAAGTAAACTAATATAGCGTTGAGCTTTGTTTAAAGATTTCCCTGTGGAACGAACCGGACTTACTAAAAACTACACTACTGTACGATTAGGTACACTGCCTATAAGTGTTGTAGCAAGGTTTAAGTATATCCATTCTATAAATAAATAAATATCTTGTGTAAAATTGTATCGTATTTAATAGTATTTTCCTGCTAAAATTTAATAGTATTTTATACCCCTCTGCTTTGACATCAAGTATTTTTGGCGCCGCTGCCGGGGATTTATCTTAAAAACCGGAAGCGCAACGCTAATATTAAAAAAAAAAAAAAAAAAAACAAGATTTTTAGTTACTTTTATTAAAAATTTGCTTTTGTAGAAATACGTTTTAATTATTCAAAAATATAAAAAAAACAAAAATATAAGCATTTTTAAGATTTTGTTAAATATTTAAGTTTTATAAGTTTCTTTATTTTTATTTTAGTTTATAAAAATATAAGTTTTAATTTTAATATCTTTTATTTAATTAAAAAAACAGAAAACAAAATAAAAAGAAAAAAAAAATAAAAAGAAAAACGCGTAAAAAGAAAAAGCTGTCAACTGAATTCCTGAACCCCGCGACTTGCGGGGTTTTCCTCTTTATTTGCCGCGACTCGCGGAGACCCTCTGACACACGGACAAAAACCCTAATCACGGGTTATTTTTAATTATTATTATTATTAAAACCTAATTTGTATTATTATTATTATTAGTTTTAATTTTAATTTTACTTTTTATTTAATTTAATGTATTTAGTATAAATAAGTTTATTAAAATTGTAAAATTTGTAGTTTTATTAAATAAATAATATAAAAATAATATTTTTATAAAAATTGTACTTTTTACAACTTTTTGTATATTTTTATATTTTGTCCCTTTTTAATCGTTGTAGCGTAATATTTGTATTTTTTTGCTCATATTTAATTTTAAACTTAGTTTTTGCTATAGTTATTTTTACTCCTAGATTTTTAGGCTTTGCCATAGAATTCATTAAGTGCTTTTTCTTTAGACTAAGATTTAGGTGCTTTAGAATTTTGCGACGCCTTTTTAAGTTTTAGTTTCTTTTTAAGTTATTTCCATTTGGGATTTAGTTTTTCCTGTAAGCTTTAATATTTTTAGACACCTTTTACTATGTATCAATTATCATTCCAATTAGTAATTTCAATTTGCGATTATAATTTTAAGTTAGTTGTAGTAATAAGGTTAAATTAGTTAAGTATTTTTAAGTTTTTATAAGTTTCTTTTATTTTTCCGTCACCTTTTATTTTTCAACCATATTTTTTTTTCTTTTTCGACCTTTTTCGACGAACTCTCTTTTTCTCTCTTATTTCTCGCTATTCTAGTTTTTAGGACTTAGAATTTTATTCTACTTCTTATCTAAATTTCTTAAAATTACGAAAATTTATTTTAAGTGGTTAAATTGATAGACATCAAAATTTTCTGGTTCGTAGTAATAGTTGGATTTGTACGTGGACCGGGTTATTGGAGCCAAACAGTCCTCAATTATATTGAGACCAAACGAATCCTGCCCCTCTGCTGCATCTTTTGGCTATTCGAAACGTGAGCAAAATCAGAAAAGTCTATTGATTGGATAACTTATTATAATTTTTCTTTCCTTTTTAAAACTAATAAGATATTCTGTGAATGCACCGAGCAAGACGTTCATCACCTTTTGTACGTTCACCACCTGTAACTCGATCAAGACATCGTTTAACAAATATAACCGCCGTTGATTTTTCTTTAGAATCGTCATCCAGTCGACCAAGTACTTCAGTTCAAATTTCCGATAATCCAGTTTTTGAAACAAACCTCACAATTGAGAATCCAGAAAATATTCAGGAACGGTTCGTAGATCCTGAACCATTAAACTTTCCTCCGGAACCACCAATCATTCAAACAGAGATTGTTGAGGAACGAACTATTAAATCTGAAGCATCTAGTGATACCGATTCAACAAATTCAATTATGGAGAATCTGGAACCTTTAAGTATGGAAGACCGAATGAGAGCTAAACGCACTGGCCAAGGTCACGCAATTACTCATCCAGACATTAATGCGCCAGATTATGAAATCAAAGGACAAATTCTACACATGGTGACTAATCAATGCCAATTTAGTGGTGCGCCGAAGGAAGATCCAAATGAACATCTACGTACCTTTAATAGGATCTGCACACTATTTAAAATCCGAGAAGTGGAGGATGAACAGATATATCTCATGTTATTTCCCTGGACTTTAAAGGGAGAAGCCAAAGATTGGTTGGAATCGTTACCTGAAGGGGCGATCGATACATGGGATGTTTTAATTGACAAATTTCTTAAACAATTCTTTCCCGCATCTAAAGCCGTAAGACTTCAAGCAGAAATTGTTACGTTCACACAGAAGCCAAATGAAACTCTATATGAGGCGTGGACAAGATATGGAAAGTTGTTAAGAGGATGTCCGCAACATGGTTTAGACACCTGTCAAATAGTACAAATATTTTACCAAGGATGCGACATCACTACAAGAAAAGACATAGATATAGCAGCTGGTGGTTCTATTATGAAGAAAACCGAAACTGATGCTTACAAAATTATTGATAACACTGCTTCCCACTCACATGAGTGGCACCAAGAAAAAGATATCATTAGATCATCTAAAGCAGCTAGAGCCGATTCTAGCCATGACTTAGATTCCATTTCCGCAAAGATAGATGCTTTCGAGAGACGAATGGAAAAGATGACTAAGGATATTCATGCTATACGAATTAGTTGTGAGCAGTGTGGAGGACCACATTTGACAAAAGATTGTCTCAGTATTGAATTAACAATGGAACAAAGAGAGAATATTTCATACATAAACCAAAGGCCTGGAAATAATTATCAGAATAATTATCAACCGCCAAGACCGATTTACAATCAAAACCAGAATTATAACCGAAATATTCCATACAACAACCAACAAGGTCCTAGCAATCAACAAGTATCCAATAATACTTATAATCAGCAAAGACCGAATTTTCAAAACAAACCACCACAACAAACCGATGATAAAAAGCCGAATTTAGAAGATATGATGACGAAGCTAGTTGAAACTCAAACGCAGTTTTTCACATCTCAAAAACAAACCAATGAACAAAATGCTCAAGCATTTAGAAATCAACAAGCTTCTATTCAAAATCTGGAACAAGAAGTAAGTAACCTAGCAAGGTTAATAGGTGAAAGAAAACCGGGAAGTCTACCTAGCGATACAAATGCTAACCCCCGGAATGAAACAGCTAAAGCTATTACCACAAGAAGTGGTACAACACTTAAACCACCTGAAATACCTGTAACTTCTGATGAAACTATTCCTACTCCACAAGAACCACAACCTGATCAAGATAAGGAAAAAGAACCGGTAGTTGAAAAGGTTAATGAAGATAACATAGTTAAGGATAAACCTTATGTTAAACCATACCAACCACCACTTCCTTATCCGAGTAAAATGAAGAAGGAAAAACTTGAAGCCGAGCAAACCAAATTCTTGGATATGTTTAAACAGATAAATGTAAATCTTCCTTTCATTGATGTAATTTCAGGAATGCCTAGATATGCTAAATTCTTGAAAGATCTAATCACGAATAGAAAGAAAATGGAAGAACTCTCGGCTGTTACTATGAATGCTAATTGTTCAGCAGTGCTGTTGAATAAGATACCAGAAAAACTATCTGATCCAGGAAGTTTCACAATTCCATGTTTTCTGGGTAGTCTTAGTTCAATAGAAGCATTGGCAGACTTAGGTGCTAGTATAAATCTAATGCCGTATTCACTATACGCTAAACTAGACCTTGGAGAATTGAAACCAACCAGAATAAGCATACAACTAGCCGATAGATCAATAAAATATCCTAGAGGGATAATGGAAAACATGCTAGTTAAAGTTGGTACTTTAGTATTTCCAGTAGATTTTGTTGTTTTGGACATGGAAGAAGATTCTCAAGTTCCTCTTATATTAGGAAGACCATTCTTAAACACGGCTAAAGCAATGATAGACGTGTTCGGTAAGAAACTGACCCTAAGTATAGAGGATGAGAGTGTTACCTTTTCAGTTGATAGAGCAATGCAACAACCACAATCTGCAGATGATACATGTTATTATATTAAAACTATAGATGCACATGCAGAATTATTAGAAGAATTTCCAGAATTACAAGGAACAGGAGAATGTTCTTTAGGAGAAGGAAATGAACCAATTGATGAATCTGAAATGTTAGCTACACTTATAGCTAATGGATATGAACCAACAACAGAAGAAATTCAAATGCTAAAAGAAGAAGACAGATATCGATATAAATCATCAATAGAAGAACCTCCGAAATTAGAGTTAAAGCCACTTCCAAACCATTTGGAATACGCTTATTTACATGGTGAATCTGAATTACCTGTAATAATATCGTCTTCTCTTACTGAAAATGAGAAATCACAACTCATTTCTGTGTTGAAAGCTCATAAACCAGCCATTGCATGGAAGATTCATGATATTAAAGGAATAAGTCCTTCGTATTGCACACATAAAATCCTTATGGAAGAAGGTCATAAAACGTATGTGCAACGCCAACGAAGACTAAATCCTAATATGCAAGATGTAGTTAAGAAAGAGATTATTAAACTGCTAGATGCAGGTTTGATATATCCAATTTCTGATAGTCCATGGGTAAGCCCAGTTCAATGCGTGCCTAAGAAGGGTGGCATGACTGTCATTACAAATGAGAAAAATGAGCTTATTCCTACTAGGACTGTAACAGGATGGCGTGTATGTATTGATTATAGAAAATTAAATGACGCCACCAGAAAAGATCACTTTCCCTTACCTTTCATAGATCAAATGTTGGAAAGATTAGCCGGAAATAGTTACTATTGTTTTCTAGATGGATTTTCCGGATATTTTCAAATTCCAATAGCACCCGAAGACCAAGAGAAAACCACATTCACGTGCCCTTATGGTACTTTTGCTTACAAACGCATGCCATTTGGACTTTGTAACGCCCCTGCAACCTTTCAAAGGTGTATGATGGCGATTTTTCATGACATGATAGAAGAATGCATGGAAGTATTCATGGATGACTTTTCAGTCTTCGGTGATACATTTAAATCATGTCTAGTTAATCTGGAACGAATGCTAATTAGATGCGAAAAATCAAATCTAGTACTTAATTGGGAGAAATGCCATTTTATGGTTAAAGAAGGCATCGTTCTTGGACATAAAATTTCAAAAGAAGGAATTGAAGTGGATAGAGCTAAAGTAGATGTAATTGCTAAACTTCCACATCCCACCAATGTTAGAGGAGTTAGGAGTTTTCTAGGGCATGCCGGTTTTTACCGACGTTTCATAAAAGATTTTTCTAAAATTGCCACTCCTATGAATAAACTCCTAGAAAAGGATGCGCCATTCATCTTTTCAGATGAATGTATCAAATCTTTTAATATTCTTAAAGAAAAACTCACTAATGCGCCGATCATGATAACACCAAATTGGAATCTACCATTTGAACTAATGTGCGATGCAAGTGATTTTGCAATGGGAGCCGTTTTAGGACAAAGGATTGAAAAACGATTTCAACCTATATATTATGCTAGTAAGACATTACAAGGAGCACAAACGAACTATACAACTACTGAAAAAGAACTCCTTGCTATTGTCTTTGCTTTTGACAAATTTCGATCATATCTCGTTCTAGCAAAAACGGTGGTCTATACCGACCATTCTGCTCTTAGATACCTATTTTCAAAACAAGATGCTAAACCAAGATTAATCCGTTGGATCTTACTCTTACAAGAGTTTGATATTGAAATCCGAGATAAAAAAGGAGCAGAAAATCTCGCCGCTGATCATCTTTCTCGTCTTGAAAATCCCGAATTAGAAGTTCTGAATGAATCGGCCATACAAGACAACTTTCCTGATGAATATCTATTGAAGATAGATTATAAAGAAATCCCATGGTTTGCAGACTATGCAAACTACTTGGTTTGTGGATTCCTTGAAAAAGGATTATCGTACCAAAGACGAAAGAAATTCTTCAGTAATATAAAACACTATTTCTGGGAAGATCCACACCTGTTTAAAAGTTGTCCCGATGGAATAATACGCCGATGTGTATTTGGAGATGAAGCTAGTAAAATTTTAAACCATTGTCACACAGGACCAACAGGAGGGCATTATGGGCCTCAACTAACAGCAAGAAAAGTTTATGAAGCTGGATTCTATTGGCCTACAATTTACAAAGACGCACACCTTCTTTGCAAATCCTGTGATGCATGTCAAAGGGCCGGAAAAATAAGTCAACGTGATGAAATGCCACAAAATGTCATCCAAGTATGTGAAGTATTTGACATTTGGGGTATTGACTTTATGGGTCCATTTCCAAAATCTCATAATAATCTATATATACTCGTAGCCATTGATTATGTATCTAAATGGGCGGAAGCACAAGCTCTCCCAACTAACGATGCACGAGTTGTAGTAAACTTTTTAAAATGTCTTTTTGCAAGGTTTGGAACACCGAAAGCTTTAATAAGTGATCGGGGTACTCATTTTTGTAATAATCAACTTGAAAAAGTTCTTAAAAGATATGGAGTAACTCATAAAATCTCCACCGCATATCATCCACAAACAAGTGGACAAGTTGAAAATACAAACCGAGCTTTAAAACGTATTCTTGAGAAAACCGTAGGATCAAATCCAAAGGAATGGTCCATTAAATTGGAGGATGCACTCTGGGCTTTTAGAACAGCCTACAAAACTCCAATTGGAACCACACCTTTTAGACTTGTTTATGGAAAAGCATGTCATCTTCCAGTAGAAATTGAACACAAAGCATTTTGGGCTTTGAAGACATGTAATCTTGATTTACATGAAGCCGGACGTCTACGATTAAGTCAACTAAACGAATTAGAAGAATTAAGACATGAAGCATACGAAAATTCGTTAATATATAAAGAAAGAACGAAGAAATGGCATGATAAAAGAATCAGAAGTTCAAAAGAATTTAAAGAAGGAGACAGAGTTCTTCTTTTCAATTCACGATTCAAGCTATTTCCTGGAAAATTGAAATCAAGATGGTCTGGACCATTCATAGTCAAAAGAGTTTTCCCATACGGAACGATAGAATTGATAAATTCAAATGGGATTGAATTTAAAGTTAATGGTCACAGAGTTAAACATTACATACATGGTCCGATGGAGGTCGACAACGAAGTTAATCACAATTTCGATGCCACAGCTAACTAAGTGTGAGGAGAATCAAGTCTTTAAAGGATAATATATATTTCTGTTAGAGTTAGATTGTCTGTTTTCGTGTAGTTCTCGAAAATGGAACACGTATGGTCTTTCCCTAGCAGACCCTAAAGAACTAGTCTTCTCCCCCCATTCTGAATTTTTATTTTTTTTAGGTTTTTACAAAATGAAGACTGCCTGTGAACTAAACCATGGTCTAATGCTACACGCTTTGATCACTAAACGTAATAATGACATACTCCCGAGTGAAATAGTATCAGTAATCAGAGAAAGAATGGACGGAGTTAGAAAAGGATCCAGATGCGAAGATAATAAGTTACAATTTGGTAAAGGAAAATCAAAATCCGCAGCGAAAAGAAGAGCACGACACCTAGAAAGATGTCACAAATGCGGAAAATGGTCACATGGAGGTAAATGTTCAAATAATCAAACCTATTCAAATACCGAATTTGTTACTTTATGCAGAGACGGACCGTTCATATGTTTAGAAGAAAAGACAATGAATGCTCGAGGTTACGCCTATGCAGCCATGGAAACCAATTAAACCGACTATCTTATGAATATAATAGATCATATAACTAAGAAATCTATTTCACAGGTATGTCTGTACAGTTTTTATTTTTATTTTTTATTTTTAACCTTTTGATAATAAACGCTAATTTGTTCGCTAAAAAGTATTAAATTGGTATTAAATAAAATTAGGTTTGGCGACCGAAATTATTGATATCGTTCAAAAATTTATTACATCACTGCGAAATTTAACGTTTATTCTTAAGGTATAAATATCTTTAATCAATCAACCCAAACTATTTCAAAAATTCGTCATGAGTTAAATTAGGTCTTGGAACCGAAATTACTTTACCGAAAAGAGGGGCGCATATTTTTGATAATATTTGATTGATTAAAGTGGGATAAAAAGACAAAAAGATTTTTAATTTTATTTTTACCATGTTTTTAAAATTAATATTTAAATCTTAAATTAATATTGTAAACTTTGTAAAAACAATATATTTAAAATTGTAAATATTTGAAAAATTAATATAAGTTTGGTATGAATTTATGAATTTTTAAATTAAGTTTGGTGTGAATTTTTAATTTTTAAAATATGAAATTTTAATTTTATGCATTTCAAATTTTAAGTTTGGTGTGAATTTTTAATTTTTTAATTTTTAATTTTGAATTTTATATTTAAGTTGTGTGAATTTAAAAACAAAAATTTACTTTATCTCATTAAGTTAAGAATATGATTTTTAAAATTCGTCGTAAGTTGAAGACTAGGTCTTTGAACCGAAATTGCTTTACCCGAGGGAGGGACGAGAACTTTTATTATCATTATTTTTAATCTTATTGAATTAAAGTATGCCAAAAACATTGAAAAAACCCAAAAATCTTAGCTTTTAAAACAATCGCTACAAAGAGACAAATTTTAAAATTTTGTCGAGGGACGGACTAGGACATCGATCCGAAACGACCTCGTCCTAAATAACAAGGGAAACAAAATTTTAAAATTAATTTCTTAATTGTTTTAATAAGTTAATGATAATAAAAAAAAAAAAAAAAAAAAAAAAAAAGTAAACTCCGCGACTCGCGGAGTTTGCAGTGCAAACCTCCGCGACTCGCGGAGGGACCAAATTACAGAAAAAAAAATAAAACAGCTGAAACGATCAGTCACTCCCACACACACAAAACACAGAAAAATACTGCGAAAAAGAACTCGAAAATACACCCAAAAACACTCCAAAAATCTCAATTTTTAACCGTTAATCACCAAATTTTTTGCTAAAATCATGTTGAGAAGGATGATATCTAGGAACTACTCAAGAAAAACGGTAAATTTCTACACCTAAACACCATTTAATTCGAATTTTAGTGTTCTTGAGCTATTTTTCCCCAATTTGATTTTGATGCTTTCTAGTGTAATTAGACTTAAATTGTTTATGTATTATGCTTGTATAACCTAGATTGATGCTGTTTAACATGATTAGAAGCCTTAAACTTCAAATTTTGAATAATCTAGGGTTTGTGTTCTTGAGCAATTTGGGGCTTTTTGATATAAACAGGTTATGGCCGATTTTTGTCATGAATTGTTGCTAAATTGAGTAGTGTAACATGTCTAGGTAGTTAAATGATCCAAACTTTGAGCCTAAACATGATTTTGAGAATTAAAGTGGACTTTTTCAAGTCCAAAATTCATGAACTTGATTTTTGAAAGATAATGCCATTTGAGACTTGTTTATTTGCTAGTAATGATTATTTTGACATGTTATTTGAGTTGAATGCTTATGAACTTGGCGAAAATTTTCGTATATGCTTATTTGAAAAAGTGTAGATTTGATAAAAATGTGAAAATAAGCTTAAGTTTGATATAAATTGATAATGTCATTGTAATTATTTTGATTGATGGTTTTGCTGACACTAATGCATATTTGGATGCACAAAATTTGTGTTTGATGTGTTTTGCAGAATGAAAGGGGTGAATCTTCATCCCAAGCCCGCCATGCTCCTGCTGAGAACTTGGAACAACAGGAGGTAGATAACTACTACAAGCAGGATGTACCTCATCCAGTCATGACCTTTTCAGATATGCACTTGGAACAGTTGCACCCGAACCTGCGATTTGACAGACTTTGGATAGATTATCCAAAATATCAACGGGGTTTGCATACTCTTCATTCCAAGGTTGTTGAGGTACCGAGGGTCATAGAATGGGGACCCTTGGAAGCTGTAGAATTGGCCGGGCCAATTAGGGAATTACTGGTACAGAGGTATGGTAATTCTTATTTTAATGACTGGATATGTTTATTCACCATACGCAGACCTGTATATAAAGTATGGTGTGAAGAGTTGTTATGTAGTATAGAGTTGAATGATCGGGTAGCTAGTTTAACCGATCGTTCTTTTATTAGATTTTTGTTAGGCGGTTCGATGCGCCACATGTCTTTACTGGACATGGCTCAGGCTTTACGTATATATACGCCTGAGGAATTAGCGTCTGCCGATTGTAGAGGATTGATACTAAACGGTAGGAAAATAGATGAGAATTTTGATACACACGGTGTGTGGAGTCAAATGACAAGCCACCACCGTTTCAAAGGGGGAAACTACTCTTATTTGGATATAGATAGAGCCGAATTAAGAGTAATACATAGGTTTTTAGCTAATTCGATTACACAAAGGGGTAAAAACAAAGAAAAGGTAAATGAACAAGATTTGTTTTACCATATGTGTATTCGAGACCCACACAGCGCTGTAAGTATACCATATTGTGTGGGTTATTATTTATCAGCTATGGTTCGAGGGATGCGTCCACATAGCATAATAGGAGGTGGTATTTTTATTACTTTGATTGGTGAATATCTCGGTGTGGATATAAGTCGGGGGGGATTATTAGAAGAAGAGCCGGAACCCCGCGACACTATAGGTTTAAATGTATACCATGGTGCGAAAGTTTTGAAGCGGCGAAATAACGCCGCAGTACGATACAATGGTAGACATCCACAGGTAGAGAGAAACCAGGAACAAGGTAATGTAGGAGGGGGGAACCAGATGCAAGAAATGCATAGGTTTATAGCTTCTCAGGAATACGAAAATGCTAGACAGAGAGCATTTGAAGATTGGCAAGTTCATCAGAACCAGATCATAGCGCATTGCCAACATATAGGTAGAAACTATATTCCTACTCCGAAACCCGTCTTCCCTCCTTGGTCGATAGAGATGCAGCCACCATATCCTACGTATGACCCTGCCGAAGCATTCTATAGCACTTATGGTTATGCGTGGAACCCCTATTGGTACCAATATCATCCTTAGTTTACTTATTTTGTTTTATTATTTTGTAATTTGTAATTATTGATATATTTAATATTTTTGTTAATATTGTAATCATTTTTATAATTATCTAACTTTTATTCTTAGATTTTAATAATTTTTGAATGTGGGGTAATATACCAAACTTCAAAAATATGTATATATGTTTGCAGTTTATCTTATGTACACAACAGGGTAAAACAACGCATTTTCAAAGACTGGCATTAAGTTCAGCAAAAGCAAGTAATTTTGACGACAATGATGCAAAATATATGTGAAATAACAACAAGACGGAATGAACAAATGACGTGCACCATTTATCATTCAGCAAACAAACGCCAATATATTTGGAAACTTTGGTAAAAATTTAATCATTTTCACACAAATCACCCTCAATAATTTAAATTGTTACTGATTTCTTGCAAATGAGGGCATTGCAAGATCTTAAGTGTGGGAAGGGGTTAAATTCTTTCGGATTTTAAAAATTTTTATTAAACACTTGGTTACCATTAAAATACTAGTAAAGCAGTAGTTGTATTAGAATCTAGTGCTCTCTGATAAAAAAGAACAGCCCTAGTCTTATATACTGACTACCCAATTCTAGTAAAATTTTTCAAAATTTTCAATTAAATGAATTCAAATCATGTTTATACATATTTATGAACGATAAAACTAGGTTTTAACACCGAAATTATTGTTACCTAGGAAAGGACATAAATTGAGAAACAAACTAAAATGTTAAAATTCATTTAAAATGGAATAGAGGACGATAAAAAGAAAAATAAAAAGCCAAGTGTGGGAAAATTTACCAAGTTATTTTAAACATATGCCACATATATTTGTAACAAATAACTGAAAATACTTTTGCTTTGAACTAAACTAAACTGTTTTACCCAATGAAAGAAAAGAAGAGATGGATCTACACGATGAATCAATTCCATCATTAAAAGGAAGTAAAGTCTTCCGAAAAAGACACGCGCTTCTTGATTTAGGTCATGAAGTTGTCGTTCAGACCAGCTGTAGGTTGACGAAAAATCTAGAAAAATCATCACTAAAATCAGCAGGAAATCCACGGACCTCAGCATTAAACAGGGTCGTCAAGTGGTCAGATTTATCCTAACCATGAGAAGGATTTATCTCGTACAATGGGGAGGCACCGTGCAAATTAGCTGGATAAGACTAATGAATCAGATCCCCAGAAAGGATAATCTCCTTAAAGATTAAAAATCAGCTTTTAAGACTGATATTACTCAATCCTAGAGATTGACCTTAAAGATTGAGAATTCAAACTCATGGAATTCAATGATATCTAAACTCGAGCTTAAACGAAAAAATATTTTGATCAAAATTATAAACCGATTTGTTTTCTGAAAACCCTATTTTCAATGCGTTCATTACCATTGAACGTAAAATCCTAGGAATTCACCTGGAATTCATTAGGTCACCTGAATCAAATCGGGTGTCAACCGTAAGAACGGTGGTTGCATAGCATGGTCAAAGACAGGACCTTGTGCCAGACCGACAAATTATAAGGGTGAGCTTTACTATTGCTCCTACCAAGGATAGTAATTGCGTCCGACACGTTATAGACCATAATCAAAAGCATGTCACGGGACATTGCCTTAAACAGTTGCTTGTTCAACGCTTTCCTTTACAACCGGACGGTAGTTTGCCGAAAGGTAATATACGGAACAAGTAAACTGGACGTGTTGCTTTCCAAATACAAGGTTAGCAAGTGGGTGACACAAAACCGCAAGTTTTGAGCTAAAATTTTCAAATCTGAAACCCACCAAACCCACAAAAATATTTTGCAAACACCGGTAAAGGGTTATTCCGGAAAATTTATCTAGGGTAAAAACTAGATTTAATTTTCAAAAGATCAAATATTTTCATAAAGATCCAATTTCCTTAATGGATCTAAATTTTTATAGTCATGTGGGACTGTAAACCATATCGTTACTACCATTGTTTATACCGCCGTATAGAAATCACTGATGTACAAAGTGTGAAGAATAAAAAAGTGATTCTAGTATTTCAAGACGATATTGCTTGAGGACAAGCAACGCTCAAGTGTGGGAATATTTGATAATGCTAAAAACGAACATATATTTCATAGCATTATTCCTCAAGAAAGACAAGCTTTTAGTTGCAATTGTTCTATTTACAAGTGATATTCGTTTAAATAATAAAAGGTGAAGACAAAAGACAGATTCGACGATTTGAAGACGCAAACGACCAAAAAGCTCAAAAGAACAAAAGACAATCAAAAAGGTTCCAATTATTGATAAGAAACGTCTCGAAATCACAAGAGTACAAGATTCAAAACGCAAAGTACAAGATATTAAATTGTACGCGAGGACGTTCGAAAATCCGGAACCGGGACTAGAGTCAACTCTTAACGCTCGACGCAACGGACTAAAAATTACAAGTTAACTATGTATATAAATATAATATAATATATAATTAATTATATTAATTATATATATATTATATATATATATATTAAAAACTGTCGGCAGCCAGAAACTCCAAGGGTGTGAATTGAAAATACCTCTCCGCGACTCGCGGAGTTTGAAGGGCTTTTTGCCGCAAGTCGCGGAGCCCCAAATTTCACTTCTGGCTATAAAGCCAACCGAATTCTGATCGAATTTATCATCATTTTTTCTTCTCATTCATACGAAGTAATATATATTTATATTTATAATTTATATTTTAATTTTAATTATAATTCTAATAATAAGGGTATGTTAGCAAATGTTGTAAGGGTGTAAGTCGAAATTCTGTCCGTGTAACGCTACGCTATTTTTAATCATTGTAAGTTATGTTCAACCTTTTTATATTAATGTCTCGTAGCTAAGTTATTATTATGCTTGTTTAAAACGAAGTAATCATGATGTTGGGCTAATTACTAAAATTGGGTAATTGGGCTTTGTACCATAATTGGGGTTTGGACAAAAGAACGACACTTGTGGAAACTAGACTATGGGCTATTAATGGGCTTTATATTTGTTTAACTAAATGAAAGTTTGTTAATGTTAATATAAAGATTTACAATTGGGCGTCCCTATAAATTACCATATACACTCGATCGGACACGATGGGCGGGGTATTTATATGTACGAATAATCGTTCATTTAACCGGACACGGGAATGGATTAATAGCCACTAGAATAATTAAAACAGGGGTGAAATTACATTCAAGGGTAATTGGTGTAATTGTTAACAAAGTAGTAAAACCTTGGTTTACACGCAGTCGATAACCTGGTGTATTCATTAAACAAAGTATTAAAACCTTGTTACAATTCGAATCCCCA
This sequence comes from Rutidosis leptorrhynchoides, assembly GCF_046630445.1. Classification (NCBI taxonomy): domain Eukaryota; kingdom Viridiplantae; phylum Streptophyta; class Magnoliopsida; order Asterales; family Asteraceae; genus Rutidosis; species Rutidosis leptorrhynchoides. The sequence goes on from NC_092340.1 coordinate 44,030,971, forward strand.
ATTAGTTGGAATATTTATCTTCGGGTATAATAATAATTTGACAAGGACACTTGCAATTTATATTTATGACTGATGGACTGTTATGGACAAAAACCAGACGGACATATTGAATAATCCAGGACAAAGGACAATTAACCCATGGGCATAAAATTAAAATCAACACGTCAAACATCATGATTACGGAAGTTTAAATAAGCATAATTCTTTTATATCATATTTAATTTCCTTTATTTTATATTTAATTGCACTTCTAATTATCGCACTTTTATTTATTGTTATTTAATCGCACTTTTAATTATCGTACTTTTAATTATCGCAATTTAATTTTATCGCATTTTTATTATTCGCAATTTCATTATCGTTATTTACTTTACGCTTTAATTTAAGTCTTGTATTTATTTTATATTTTACATTAGGTTTTAACTGCGACTAAAGTTTTAAAATCGACAAACCGGTCATTAAACGGTAAAAAACCCCCCTTTATAATAATAATATTACCTATATATATATTTGTATTTTTATAAAAGTAAACTAATATAGCGTTGAGCTTTGTTTAAAGATTTCCCTGTGGAACGAACCGGACTTACTAAAAACTACACTACTGTACGATTAGGTACACTGCCTATAAGTGTTGTAGCAAGGTTTAAGTATATCCATTCTATAAATAAATAAATATCTTGTGTAAAATTGTATCGTATTTAATAGTATTTTCCTGCTAAAATTTAATAGTATTTTATACCCCTCTGCTTTGACATCATATATGTACTCATAATTTAATTTTATATGGTTCAGGATCACCCGTAAACAATACGAGAAGATTAATCATAAGATTCCATGATTGTACGCAACACGTCATTTGATAACACCGGTACTTTATGTACGCAACACGTCATTTGACAACATCGGTACCGTGGGTCAAGATTAATCTCGACCAATTCAAATACATCGGGGGTTTTATTTATTTCGATGGGGGTTAAACACCTAAATATGAACCATTAAAAATTGAATTACTAACATCGGACTGCTAACTACGGACTAAGGAATTATTAAAAGTATTAAAAGTATTATAAGTATATATATGTAACGATTGTTTAAAAAGAAAAGGTATTGATATATTATATATGGATAGGTTTGTGATATCAATCGGAGACCAAGTCGAAATTACATATCTTCAAGACAAAAGTGAGTATATAGTCCCAATTTTAAACTCTAAATATTTCGGGATGAGAATACATGTATTTTATGTTTTACGTTATGGACACAAGTAACTGAAAAATATATTCTACGTTGAGTTGTACCACTGGCATACTTCCCTGTAGCTTGGTAACTATTATTTACAGCGGTATTGTAAACGCGAATCCTGTTGATAGATCTATCGGGCCTGACAACCCCAACCGGACTGGACGACCAGTATTCAACGGTTGCACAGTACTTCGTTTTGCGACTACACTTGGTACGGTGTAGTAAGATTTCATAATAAAGGGAATATGCGACGTGATTAAATGTTAAGTATGGTTACCAAGTGCTCAATCACTTAGAATATTTTTATTAAAATGTTTATATATGAAATCTTGTGTTCCATTGTTATAACGCTGCTAGCATCAAACCTATATATCTCACCAACTTTATGTTGACGTTTTAAAGCATGTTATTCTCAGGTATGAATTAAGTCTTCCGCTGTGCATTAGCTCATGTTAAGGATACTACTTGGGACCTTTTAAGCCATGATACAAAGACGTTGCATTCGAGTCATTGGAGTTCAATAGAGAATATTAATAAGTAAATGACAGATTAGGTCATTTGGATATTATGAAATGTTAGACGAAAATGTCAAATATTGATGTAATGATAGTTTTCCTTTTAAGAATAAATGCAACGTTTGTAAAATGTATCATATAGAGGTCAAGTACCTCGCAATGTTATCATATGTTATTGTATTCTTCCCTATGGATTGGGTCGGGTCGTCTCATGTGGTATCAGAGCGTTGGTCTTAGCGAACCAGGCCTTGCATTAGTGTGTCTAACTGGTAGTTGTTAGGATGCATTAGTGAGTCTGGACTTTGACCGTGTGTACATGTCAAAAGTTTTGCTTATCATATCTAGTCGAAAATCATCTGCTTATCATCCTTAGGAATTGCCTGCTTAGTATTCTTAAGTCTAGACACGTCTTACTGCATTTAGTGCATCGATAGTGTATAGACAAAATTCGTATCCTAGCGTATCTGTTGCTATAGACATTGCCTGACGAATTTCAAAGATTCTCCGTAATTCACGGGATTTTGAGTATTATAAATACATATGTAAATTATGTATTGAAGAATACCAAACCCAACTCCTATAATCTATTCCAAACCAAAAATCCATTTCCCCGACTATACAAGATGAACTCCGCGTCCAGTTCGAATTCTTCCGACTCCGACAGCTACGCTGATATGGATTTCCATTCGGGCTCCGAAGGCAGCGTCACTGGAATGGATCAACCAATTTCTCATCATCTATTCTGGATGAATTGGGGATGGGTTCGTAGTATACTAAATTATTGGAGACAAGAAGAAGGTGATCCCTTTCACCCACCGAATTGCCCCATTGGCGACGAACCTGAAGCACTTACCGGCGAACCTGTTCGAGAAACCATTTTCTCTCTCATTTCTCGAGTATCTCGTCATGATTATATCCTATCCCATATTTCGGATCTTGTTCATTCACTCACTCCAACCGCCAATCATCCTGGTGTACTAGCAGAAATTAACGAACTTCGCGCTCGTGTGACGGCTTTGGAGAACACGGTGCGAAGGTTACAAACACCAGCAGCAGCACCAGCAGCATAACCAGTACCGTTAACAACATCAACCTCGCAATCTGTAGTACCAGTAGCATCATCGACGTCAACGGCATCATCAGCATCAACACCAACCGTATCATTACCACCACCAACAATCACATCCGCACCACGTACCTCAACATCATCATCTGAACTTCGAATATGATCTTTGTTCTACATATCATTCTACACCGATTACCTCTTCTTTACGTATCGTTCTTCGTTCGACATGACGATTATGTAATCTCTAATGTTTTGGAGATTATGTAATCTAGTAATAACGATAAATCAAATGAGTTGAATATTTTATTGACTCATTAAATTCATAGTTACATCCGAAGAAAATATATATGCAAATATATTTTCATAAAGATTGTAATTAAAAATTTCTTTCGTACAAACTGTTAATGATGAAAATATTTTAACGGGTGGGTAGTACCCAAGGAATATTTAGAATTCACATTAACAAGTTACACTGTACATTCTTCGAATCTGATTCAACGATCATTTATTATCCTGCTTACAATTACCGATATACGTATCCGTTCACCCCAGATTAACCATTTCCATTTAAATTTCATATTTGGATTTTTACCTATCGGAATCCAACAAGTGGCATAATGAAGAAACATTGGCAAAATAAAAATTGTTAGAAACAGATTGTGATAAGATTACACGCTAACTGTTCCGGCTAACTGTTCCCAGCTAACTGATTAATATTTAATTTATCGCAATTTACATTCTTGCAATTTTAATTTCTGTACTTTACATACCGTCGGGACACATGTACAACAACACGTCGGATTAATTCTGAGACAACACGTTGTATAATGGGTCATGATATATATTTATTTATTTTACGCATTTTAAATAACGGGACACGTATACAAGGTTTCGACTTATCATATTGACCCATCTGTATATATATTTCGGAACAACCATAGACACTCTATATGTGAAGGTGGGAGTTGTCTATACAGGGTCGGAGTTGATTCCAAAATATATATATACTTTGAGTTGTGATCGACACCAAGACCGGTACACGGGTCACGATACGTATTAAGTAATTCGAATATTATATATTTAGTTCATATATGAATTTATTGAACCATTGGACAATCGGACTATTGGACTGCTAACTTTGGACAATTAAAAATGAGTTAAAATGATGATTATTACATATGAAACTAAACAATCCTTCAAGTATGCCACTTGATTCTATTTTAAACCTCATTTGTATCTTGACGATTACAATTCGCATTCATAACTTTTCATGATTCTTGAAAACATCTCGATCGAGAAGTTGAACCAGCCGCACCTCGTCTACGGAAGATAGATTTATGCATACAATTATGCACCTGAAAATTTTCGAACTCGAAGTTATAGTTAAAACGTATCCGCATCGAATTCCTTGTCATCCATTAGCAAAAACAATCACGCGATTCCTTTTCAATTAACTAATTTTGTCACAGCTCAACTTCGATATCTCAGTAAGACTACTCTTATTACAATCTCGATATATATACGTTGTTCTTTCGCCATCGTTACCGGAGAACCTTTTATATTCCATCATATTACCATCAGCGTTTAATCATCTAAAAATACAATTCTCCTTAAACCATCTTGGTTTGATAACCAATGACCCAGATCCGATAACTTTAAAAATACTGACGAAGCAGCATGTTGTAGAAGGTCTTAATGACCAAAAGTTGATGATAAAAGAAGGAAGTGTTAGGAACGCTCGATAGAAAATTAGTACTGAAAACCGGATTGAGCAAACCATGAAGGAGACTCTGAACAAGTTACAAGGACTAAACTTGTACATAAAGAATTATGACGATTCTATAGCAAACACCTTGCTTCTGAATCTAAACTCTTACGGGTCAATCATCATCATCATCCTTCGACATTAGAAATTCCAAGATATTATCATATCTTTCATTATAAATATCCTCAATATTTCTGAAGATATTTTCACCACTATCCTTATCTGAAATCATTTATCTCTCTGTAATATCTGCGTTACAATATAAAGGAAACTGTGTTAGTTTCTAAATCCTTCAAGTTTAAAATAGGAATGTTCTGAAGCAGTGTTAGGAACTGATGCATGAATTAGTATAATATAATGAAACTTGATCAACTTCATTATATTACAGTAAGTCATGTTAAGTTTCTAATGGAATGTGATGATTCACAGTACCGTCATCATGTGCCATGTTACACGGCTTTTACATTCTATCCAATTCCGAAACGTATTAAGAACAAATCATCTTGATAGTTCTATTTTCCTGGATATTCTGGTAATTTGACAAATCAAAATCGTGCCATTACCATTCCTTTCTTAGAGCATTAGCTATGTTCATTCCGAATTTTATACCTACGAATTTCGAACTATTGATCGCTTGACTCAAGGACGGGAAGAAGAAACGAAGGGACAAAGTCCCAAAATAGAAAGTGGGGTATAGATCACAGCAAATAGAAGAGAGTATTAACTATGGATGACAATGATTATGGAAAACAGAAGCAGGAGCATTGAAATATAAGGAAAGATATCAAACCCAATAACCACCCAGAAACTACAAACCGTGTATATCAATACGTATGGCGACGTAGAGACACTGGAGAATTAGAAACATTATAATTCCAAGAAAATCATAAAAGTGAATAGATTCTTCTAGCGGTAGATGAAAGAGAAGAATGAAAGATATGAAAGTTAGAAGTATAACAAAAATCAGAACGGGATGAAGCATTTTAAAGGATACCTTAAGGTATGAATTAGAGGAGGAAGAGTAAGAGATGTGAGGTATGGAAGTAAGAAAGGGAAGGAGGTGGATTTATAGTGAAATATCCGACAAAGAAATCGAAACAGATTATCGCATTAAATCAAAGGAGATCCTGTTTTCTAAATCATCGAAGAACCAAATCTTATTACATAAGATTTTCTTTAAATCCCTTAAATTCTGGAAATCAATCCTAATCTCGACATCGGTTAAAACAATTCCATATTCACTCATTTCATTCTTTTGTGATAGCTTCACTCGTGCGTTTCACATGATCGAATCATTTTATCCATATCTTCCAATAATGATAAAACTCTATTAATACCTCATATTCGTCATGAAAACATTCCTATTGTTATTTATGACAACCTCTACCAAATTTCGGGACGAAATTTCTTTAACGGGTGGGTACTGTAACGACCCGGATTTTTCCGATCGTTTTACACTTATAAGATTAATATTTACATAAATTAAACCTTACCAACATGATAAGCAATCTAAATTGTTGAGATTTATGATTTTGAAAAGAATTTTACACAACGTTTGACCGTCTAATTTGACCGATGATATCACGAACTATACAATATATGATAATTATACGTTTGTGTATATATATATGTATTTATTTATATTTAACATGATTTATGGATGTTTTAATATCTCATTTTGTATTAATAACAATAAGTTATAAGTATATTTTGAAACTACTAACTTAAGTTTTCAAAACGATAACTATACGTAACGTTATTTGACATAAATACTTATAACCTATAATGTTTATACATATATCGTATATGTAATGTATTTAATCACTTTTTAAGGATTTAAATACATAAAACAATATAAGTGTATTCACAAAAGATAGCTATATTTGAATCCTCATTCCATTTTTCACAAGATTTCTATACGTATATCTAGAGTATATATACTCGTATCATACCTAGCTTCTATACGTATTTACTATTGATATATACACATCAAATCACCACCAACCAGCCCTTGTTCATGCCTTATGTATAAGGTAACTACTTTTGTTATCTAGTATGACAATTTCACATGATTAAAAGATTTTTTCACAAAATTACAAACTTATACACCTTTTACACCACCATTTATACTCCATCCATTTTCAATTTTTGATTCATTTTTTACCTCAAACCTCTAGCTAAAAACACACACACTTTTAAGAGCCTTAAACTCCATAACCATTCAGCTAATATCCATGAGGATCTAGCCATAAAAACATCACTTAATCACCATAAGAAAACTCTTACAAAAACACTTCAAGAATCCTTCCAAGAACACAAACTTACTTCCAATCTTTCATCCAATTCCATCACTCTTTTTGTTCTAGGTTTTTACTCCTCTTTTACAGCAATCTTGTCCAAGTAACTTGAGGTAGTAACTTTGTTCATAACCTTATTCGATTCATATATATATAGCTATCTTATTTTGTGGTATAAAATTTTAACAACAAGAACATAGTTTGAATGTTTTCAAACTTGTTTGCAAACTAAATAGATCCTTCTAACTTAACTTTTAAAATACTTCAAGACCTGTAATATAACATAAATATATGCTAATTTAACAAGGTATAACTTGGTTTTTCAAAGAACACCTTAAAAACTGAATTTACGACGTCGGAGTGTAACCGGGGGCTGTTTTGGGTTGGATAATTAAAAACTATCTTGAACTTTGAATTGGAGGTTTATTTTCTGGAAAAATGATATTTACTATGAATATGATAACACATAAAAATTTCATGATTTAATTCAAAGTATAAGTATTTTTAGAAAAATGGTCATTAAATGATGTTTTGTAACAAAAATGATTAACTTCATAAGTTTCACTAAAGTTTGACCTATGACCTGTGATTTCGAATACAAACTAAGGTATTTACAGTTAATATTCTTAAAGAGGGACTCGATCCAAGGAAGTGGTAAGTTGAACCAACGAAAACGGAGTTGTAACGAAGAAACTATGACCGAAACAAAATCGGATATCCAAGACTAGTTTAGCCACGAAAATAATTGGAGAAAAATTAAATAAATCACATCTTTTTAAAATAACATGATATTTTATATATATGTACTCATAATTTAATTTTATATGGTTCAGGATCACCCGTAAACAATACGAGAAGATTAATCATAAGATTCCATGATTGTACGCAACACGTCATTTGATAACACCGGTACTTTATGTACGCAACACGTCATTTGACAACACCGGTACCGTGGGTCAAGATTAATCTCGACCAATTCAAATACATCGGGGGTTTTATTTATTTCGATGGGGGTTAAACACCTAAATATGAACCATTAAAAATTGAATTACTAACATCGGACTGCTAACTACGGACTAAGGAATTATTAAAAGTATTAAAAGTATTATAAGTATATATATGTAACGATTGTTTAAAAAGAAAAGGTATTGATATATTATATATGGATAGGTTTGTGATATCAATCGGAGACCAAGTTGAAATTACATATCTTCAAGACAAAAGTGAGTATATAGTCCCAATTTTAAACTCTAAATATTTCGGGATGAGAATACATGTATTTTATGTTTTACGTTATGGACACAAGTAACTGAAAAATATATTCTACGTTGAGTTGTACCACTGGCATACTTCCCTGTAGCTTGGTAACTATTATTTACAGCGGTATTGTAAACGCGAATCCTGTTGATAGATCTATCGGGCCTGACAACCCCAACCGGACTGGACGACCAGTATTCAACGGTTGCACAGTACTTCGTTTTGCGACTACACTTGGTACGGTGTAGTAAGATTTCATAATAAAGGGAATATGCGACGTGATTAAATGTTAAGTATGGTTACCAAGTGCTCAATCACTTAGAATATTTTTATTAAAATGTTTATATATGAAATCTTGTGTTCCATTGTTATAACGCTGCTAGCATCAAACCTATATATCTCACCAACTTTATGTTGACGTTTTAAAGCATGTTATTCTCAGGTATGAATTAAGTCTTCCGCTGTGCATTAGCTCATGTTAAGGATACTACTTGGGACCTTTTAAGCCATGATACAAAGACGTTGCATTCGAGTCATTGGAGTTCAATAGAGAATATTAATAAGTAAATGACAGATTAGGTCATTTGGATATTATGAAATGTTAGACGAAAATGTCAAATATTGATGTAATGATAGTTTTCCTTTTAAGAATAAATGCAACGTTTGTAAAATGTATCATATAGAGGTCAAGTACCTCGCAATGTTATCATATGTTATTGTATTCTTCCCTATGGATTGGGTCGGGTCGTCTCAAAAGTCAATTTTGACAATTGTTCAACAAAACGAGACGTGCCTTATATAAGGATTCATTTACTCGGTTGGTAATATTTAAAAGTTCACTTTATCAGTCTCGTAAACAAGTTGTTTAAATCTTAATTGCAGATTCAAAAGCAATTTCAATTAACGTCAATCATAATTCAGTTGATTATATCTTTTAATCCGTTCATCGAAACTATTCGATATCTAAATGAAAAGTTATGATTTTTCGCCAGCTTTTCAAAAATATGTATATCATATACCTTTTACCAGTAATATATGTATTTAATTAATGATTCATTATAAACTGTTTAACGATGAAATTTAGCATACAAGCATATATAAATATATATACTCGAGCACTAGACATGGATACATAATTAATATATAAAAGATAAGATATGAGTGCTTACGTATCAGTATTGAGATTCAATATTGTAGGAAAGTACGTAGACGTAACGGAGATGATAAACACTAGGTTTGATTCATAAATATACCCCCGAACATTACCCATAACCTCCTTGGCAATAACCCATAATTTTCTTAGCTCTATCCCGCTTGAAAACCATTTTGAAAGTGACACGCTCATAACCTCGTCGTAGTATTTTATGTATAATACTAATTAATAATATTAATAATAATAAGATAAATAATAATATTAATCTTAATAATAATAATAATAATAATAATAATAATAATAATAATAATATAAATTTAAATATAAATATGGAAAGCAGAGAGATAGATCTGAATTGAATTCGATCACTGGCTTCGCGTTTTATACTATCTGACTTGTCCCAGCCCACCATGCGATCGCATGGTTTTTGGGCATCAAGGCCATGCGATCGCATGGCCCTCTGATCCAGCTCACATTGTTTTAACTTTTTGTTTGTCGACATAATTTAATAATAATATATATAATATATATAATTAAAATTAATTAATTATATATTATATTTTATTCC